>NC_064915.1:378770-505711 GCF_929443795.1 Astur gentilis | reverse complement strand
AACCCCCCACACCCCTGGGTCCCCCCCGACACCTGGTACCCCCCACACACACCCCTGGGTCCTCCCCGGATACCTGGATCGTTCCCCGCCCCGGCTGCCAGGGTGTCCTCCCCAGACCCCTGGGTCTCCAGAGAGACCCCCATTGCCCTGCCCCCCCAGATACTGGGGTCCCCCCCCATTCCCAGATGCCTGGGTCCCTTCGGGGGGGCTTCTGGACGTCTGGGTCCCCAGGGAGACCCCCCCGCCACAGCCCTGGACTTACCTCAAGTACCACTGTTCCCCCTCCACCCGCAGATACCAGGGTGCCCCCCCCATCCCCAGTCACCTGGGTCTCCAGGGAGAGACCCCCAGTGCCGCAGACCCCCCCACCCCTGGACGCCCGAGTTCCCCCCCACCTGGCACTCGTCGGGGGTGAAGTCGCGGGGGTGGCGGGGGGCTCCAAAGGGGATGGCGGGCAGAGCCCCCCCCCGCCGCCAGTGCTGCCCCCCATCGTCGCTCAGCAGCAGCAAGACCCCGTCCCGCTCCAGCGTCCCGTGGCCACAGAAAACCAGGCGCCCCCGCCCTGGCGCCCGCTGCTTCTGGGGAGGGGGAACGACACACACACACCTAGGATCCCCCCGGACCCCCAGGTCCTCACAGATCCATGCCCGCCAGCCTCCCCCCCCACCGCATTCCCAGGCGCTTGGGTCCCCCCACCCCTCTCTGAATGCCTGGCCGTGTCCCCCCCCAGACCTTTGGGTGACCCCCCCCTCGGGACACCTGCCCACCGCCCGACCCCCCCTATACCTGGATGCCGTAGCCGGGCCCGGGGGCGAAGACTTCATTACCGACGACCCCCGAGAGGTTTTGGGGGGGCCCCCAGGAGCGGCCGCCGTCGCGGCTGCGCAGGAGGTGGGTGCTGGGGGGGCCGCAGGCTTGGGGGGGGTGGGCGCAGCGGGCGAAGAGCAGCAGCACCTCCCCCCCCGCCACCGCCAGCGCCCCCAGGCTCAGCCCATCCCCCGCCGAGCCGTCGTCCGCTGCCACCCGTGTCGGGCCCCACGTCGCGCCTTGGGGGGGGGGGGGGGGGGGGGGGGGGGGGGGGAGGGGGGAGCACACGGTCAGACAATGCCCGGACCCCCTGACCCACCCCCAGCCCCCTACAAGGCTGCCACCCCCCCGGATCCCCCCCGAGAGCCCCAAGGCACCACCCAGGACCCCCAAACTCTCAGGACTCTCCCATGTCCAACAGGGGCCCCCCAGGAGCCCCCATGGACCCCCACAACCTCCCCCACAGACCCCCTGCGACCCCTCCCAGGAGCTCTCAGACCCCCCCAAAGCCCCCTCCAAGACCTCTCAGACCCCTCAGTGCTCTCCCAGATCCCCCCAAAGATCTTTCTGACCCCCCGCAAGAACCTCTCATTCCCCCAAGGCCCTCCCCGACCTCCCCAAAACACCCCAAAGATCTTTTGCCCTCCTGAACCTCTCGGATCTCTTAGTCCCCCCCCCCAATCCTCCTAGATTCCCCTAAAACACCCAAAAGATCTCTCCGACCCCCCTGGAACAACTCAACGCCCCCCAGACCCCCCCGCCGACACTCCCAGGATCCCCCAAACACCTCCCAGACCCCCCCCCCCCCAGGAAGCCCCCCCACCTCCGTCGGGAGAGTGGCGGCAGGCGATGACCTTGGCCCCCACATCAGCGGCCGAGCGCTTGCGCCCCTCGGCGCAGGCCAGCAGGGCCCCCCCGGGGGTGACGACCACCAGCGGCACCCGGAAGGTGTGGACCCCCCCGCGACCCTCCCCGCTCACCCACAGCAGCTGCTCCCGCACCACCCGCGGGCGCACCTGGGGGGGGACAGGGGGAAGACAGAGTCAGGGGGGCCGTTAATGGGGAGCAAAAGGGGGGGCTAAGGGGCACTGGGGGGCCCTGGAGGGCATAGGGGAGGCTTTAGGCATCACTGGAGGGGCTATAGAGGGTATTGGGAGGCTCAAGTGGGGGGCCAGGGGGCTTTGGAGGTGTTGGGGGGGCATTAGTGGGGAGCAAGAAAGGGGGCTAAGGGGCACTGGGGGGCCCTGGGGGGTAGAAGGGGACTTTGGGGTCATTGTGGGGCTACAGGGGGGCACTGAGGGCCTGGTGGGGGCACTGAGGGGCTCCAGGGGCTTGGGGGGAGTCGGGGGGGCATCAATGGGGGACAAGAGCGAGTGTTGGGGGCACTGGGGGATATTGGGGGGCACTGCAGGGGCTACGGGGGGGGCTCTGGGGGAACGTGGGGGCCATCGAGGGGGCCGGGCGGGTGAAGGGGGGACAAATGGGGAGGCAGGGGGCTCGGGGGGGGGGGGCATCGGTCGGGGGCAAAAGGGGGCGGTGGGGGCAACGGGGGACCCGGGGGGCCCTGTGGGGGGGGAATTTGGGGGACCCCGAGATGTGGGGGGTTGGGTGCGGGAGGGTCCTGCCCCCCCCCTTCCCCGAAGCCCCCCCCCCCCCGGTACCGTCTCGGGGGTCGCGGCCCAGCGGGCGGCGGCGCCGATCGCCAGGAGCAGCCCCGGGAGGAGCCGGCCCGGACCCATCGCGGCCCCTTTAAGGCGCCACCGTCACGTGCCACCGCCCGCCGCGCTGAGAGGGCGGGGCCAAGCCTTAAAGCGGCAACGCCCGGAAGGAGAGCGGCGGGGCCCACCAGCGAAAAACGGCGAATTTTGTGGTGGGGAGAGGGGGAAAAAAAACCCAAAAACACTTTTAATGCACTTTTTCGCTCCCACCACCCAGCCCGGCCCACCCCGGAAACCCCGGCCCGCAGGAGGGCGGGGCCACCCTCGGAGGGGGCGGGGCTGAGATGGCTCTCAGCCACACCCCTTTTGGAAGGGTGGGGTCCGCCTTGACCCCGCCGCCTCGCGGAAGACGTGGCCACACCCCCTTGGTCCACGAGGCCCCGTTGCATGCTGGGAAGCGTCTGGTCAGGGCTCGGCCAATCGCAGCATCGGCCCCGAGGTGGTGGGGACGCTGTGGGGGAGGGGAGGGGAGGGGTCAACGCCTGGCCCCGGGTCAGGGGTCATACAGGGGTCTGGGGGTCACAGAAGGGGCATACAGGGATCACCTGGGGTCACACGGGTGGGGGCAAACGTGGGTCAAGGCTCACCCAGTGTCGGGGGGGGGGCACCCACAGATCAGGTATCACCTCGGGGTCACACAGAGGGTCCCTGGGGGTCACACAGGGGTCAGGGGTCACACAGGGGTTAGGGTCGGGGGGGGGGGTACCTGCGCAGCAGCTGGGCCCCCAGCAGGTCGTGCAGGAGGTACCCGACCCCCAGGCGGGCGCCCGGGGGGGCCCTTCGCTGCCGCAGCTCCCGCAGAAGCACCTCCCGGTGCCGTGACCGGCGGACCACGCCCAGCAGTGCCTGGCGCCCTGCAGGGTCAGAAGTCGGGGGTCACCAAGGGTTTGAGGGGGACCCCCCCACTCTGCGAGCTGGGGACTCCTGTGGGAGGTCCCAAAGGGCAGGAGAGCCCATAGAGGGGCAGGGAGCAGGGCACGACCCACAGACTTGGGGGGCTCAGGGGGGCCTGGGGGTTTTGGGTCCCCGAGGGGGTCGGGGGTCCTCACGCACCACGGACGAAGGCCCGGACAAAGCGCCCGACCCCCGGCACCGCCAGCCACCAGCTCCCGGCGTCGCGCACGGTCAGCACCCCAGCGGCCACCAGCTGCCTGGGGAGGGGACACAGGGGAGATGCTGGGGGGCAGGATCCATGGTGGGGGTGGCAGGACCCACCCTGGGGGTCCCAGCTTGGCCCCACGCTGCCCCCGGCGGACCCCAACTCCCTGGGGGTCCCAAACCCTCCTCAGGGTCCTCTGCAGCCACCCCAGCCCCACCGTGGGGGCCCCGCCCCCCCAGACCACCATCCCCAGCCGCACGTCCCTCCCGTACGTGACGTCTCCGTCCTCGAAGCCCAGCGCCCGCATGCGGCTCTGCTCATAGCTGAGCTCGGGGCAGGCAGCCACAGCCGAATCCAGGAACCGCCGCACCAGCCCCGCCTGGGGGGTCCCCGCCACCGCTGCCAGCACCTGGAGGGGGGTGTGCAAGGGGGGGGTCATGGGGGGCCCCAAACCCCACCCCCCCCCTCAGCCCCCCCCCCCCCCCGACCTTCTCCTTGTAGGGCTCCACGAAGACAACCCCCAGCGTGTCAGCGCCCAGGCCCAGGTGGAGCAGCCGGATGCGTCCCTCGTCCCTCAGGTGGTTCTGTGGGGGTCGGAAGGGGAGGTCGGGGAGGGGGGTTCGGCGGCCCTGGGCGGGGGTGGGATCCCCCCGTGCCGGGTCGGGTCTCACCAGGTGCCGGTCCACGGCGGTGCGGTCGCTCACCAGGCTGTAGAGCTGATGGCGCAGGACCAGAGGGGGCAGCGCGTCCCCGAAGAGCCCCCGCGGGAAAAGCGCGGCCACGTCCCGCAGCGCCGCTTCCACCGACCCCGGGCTGCCTGCGGGGGGGGGGGGGGGGGAGGGCGGGGTGCTGTGGTACCCGAGTGGGGCCCCCCCAGGTCCGTGTGTGTGTCCCGCCCGCCTCCGTCCTCCGTCCCCGGTACCGTCGGGCCGCGGCTCCTCCGGCGGCGGCGGCTCCAGGCGGTGCCTCTTGGCCTCGAGGGTGTCGCAGAGGAGGCGGCGGCGGCGGCCCATGGGGCTGGGGGGGGCGGAGAGGGCCGAGCGCCCGACGGCGCTGCCCCACACCGGCCCCGGCGGGCCCCCGCTGATGACGTCGAGCCGCCCCTACCCCGGGCGAGCGGCGCCGCTTCCTCCTCTCCCTCCCTCCGGCGCGCTCTGATGACGCGCGAGCGTCACCGACGGAGGGCGGGGCGACGCCGGGCCGGGGTCGTGGCTGGAGGCTACGGGGCGGGGCTTCCCGAAAGGATCTGGCGCGCGCGGGCGGCCCGGGGCGGAGCCAAGCGGGAGGGGGAAACGGGCTGAACCATGTGCGTGGGGGACGGGCGGACTAAACCACGTGGGGCCAATGGGGGGGAGGAACCGGTTTAACCACGCGGGGCGATGCGGGGGAACGGACGGACGGACTAAACCACGTGGGGTGATGGAAAGGACTGAACCACGTGGAGTCAATGGGGGGTGGGGGTGGACGGAACCACATAGGGCCAACGGGGGGGGGGGGGGGATTGGGATGAACCAGGCAGGTGCAGTGATGGGGGGAACAGACTGAACAATGTGGAGCAACTGGGGGGACACACGGGCTGAACCATGTGGCCCCAAGGGGGCACTTAAGGGATGCTGGGGGGGCTGGGCTGAACCCCTCGGGTGACTCCAGAGGCCCCATGTGGCACTGGGGGGGTCGGCGAGACCGAAGGCTGGTGTGGGGGCACACATAAAGCCTTTATTGGGTGTAGAGGCTGGCGGCAAAGACGAT
Organism: Astur gentilis; assembly: GCF_929443795.1. Taxonomy (NCBI): domain Eukaryota; kingdom Metazoa; phylum Chordata; class Aves; order Accipitriformes; family Accipitridae; genus Astur; species Astur gentilis. The sequence goes on along the minus strand of NC_064915.1, from coordinate 500,338 downwards.
GTCGCGCTTGATCATGTTGGAGGCGGCCTCCATCTTGGCGGCCAGCGCGGACTCCCCCACCAGCCGGGCGGCCTGGCGAACCTCCCGGCACATCTCCTCCAGCTGCTGGATGCAGCGAACGACGGCCCCCTCCTGCACTGCCGCCAGCCGGGCGATGTCCGCGAAGGGCTGCAGGGGGGGGACACGACACAGGGGAATGAGTGGGGGGACCCCCAGGACGGGACAGGGGGGACCATGGGGCTGGGGGAATGGGGGAACTGCGGGGAGCCCAGGGATGGGGAAGAGGGGGGAACAGTGGGGACAAGGGAATGGGGGGGACCACAGGGATGGGGTGGCAAGGGAACAGGGGAGAGTGGGGGGGGTCAGTGGGGATGGGGGGGGGGGGGGCTGGGGGGACGGGGAGGCAGTCATGGAGCCCCACAGCACAAGGGAGGACCAGGACACGGGGCAGGGGGGGTACATCAGGGGAGACGAAGGTCTCAGGGCTGAAGTTGGAGGGTCCCCAGGGAGGGTCCTGGGGGTGCTAGGGGGTCTCAGCGGGGGCCTGGGTGTGTTCCCGGGGGTCTCACCATGCCACGGGCCCACTCGTAGACGACCTCGACGAGGCTGAAGCTGAACTGTTCGACAAACTCCTCGACGCTCTGGCTGAGGCCGCACTCCTGCTGCAGCTGCCCCACGCGCTGCGCCACCGCCCGCACCTGCTCCATCCCCTGAGGGGGGCATAGGGGACCCCAAGTCAGGGACCCCCACCCCCTGAGAGACCCCAGTGTCTGGCACCCTCCACTCCACTCCACAGCTGCCCCCAAAACCCCAGGGACTCCAGCATCTGGGGGACCCCCACTCCACCACCCCCCTCACCCCAAGGGACCCCAGCCTCCAGGACCCCCCACTCCACCCCACAGCCCCAGGGACACCCACTGCCCCCCCCACCAAAGCAGACCTGCCCAGGGGGCTCCCCCCACAATGGGCAGACCATGCAGGAGAGCAGGACCCCCCCCCAAGCCCCCAGGACCCCGATACCTGGGGGAACCCCAGTACCTGATGGAGGGCGGGGGGCACATGGGGGGGGGCCTCCCCCCGCCCCTGGCAGACCATGCAGGAGAGCAGGGCGACGCTCTCCTCGGGGCGCAGGGGGGCCAGGACATTCCCCAGCAGCAGCTCGGTCAGCACCAGCTCGTGGGTGCTCAGCAGGGAGGCCAGGCGACCCCCCAGCGCCACCGCCCCCCCCCTCTGCCACGTACCCCAGCGCCCGCAGCACCTGGGGGGGACAGGAGAGGTTGGGGGGGGGGGGGCACGGGGGGATGCAGGGACACCCCATCCACGTGCCCCAGTGATCGCAGCACCTGGGGGGAGGATGTGGGGAAACGGGGGCCACCCTGTCCACGTACCCCAGTGATCACAGCACCTGGGGGGATGCAGAGGGGCATGTGGGGAGCCCCTGCCCACATGGCTCAGCTTTAGGGTGACCTGGGGACCCAGGGGGGTCCCAGAGGACACTGGGTGGAACACAAGGGGATGCCAGGGGGCACGGGGCGGGGGGGGGCACTCACGGCCACACGCTGGTGGTACTCGGGCAGCAGCAGCAGCGACTGGTCCGACAGCAGGAACTGGAGATGCTCCAACTGCTCCAGCAGCTCCTGGCGGGTGGCGAACTGGGTGTACTGGGGGGAGACAGAGGGGTGAGGGGGGGCCCCGAGCTCCCCCCCACACCTCCCCCGGACCCTGCCCAGTACCTGCTGGGGGAAGCGGGGGCTGTGGACGCACTGGAAGGAGCCCAGCGAGGCGGCCAGGGTCCGGGCACGGGTGGCCGCCTCCACGGCCTCGGGGTCCCGCAGCTGCAAGGTCCCCACCGGGTCGAGCAGGGGGAGCCCCCCCGGGGGCCCCCCCGCCAGCCGGGCCAGCTCCTGCACCGCTGCCCCCACCTCCATCCCAGGGGGCTCCGATCTGGGGGGGGATGGGGGTCGGGGGGGGAAACACCACAATGGGGGAAACACCAGGGACCCCTGAGGCCCCCCTAGCGACCCCAAAATGGGGGAGAATCCCCCCAGAGACACCAAAATGGGGGAGAACCCCCCTCCCCCAGGGATCCCAGCATCTACAGAACCCCCCACCCAGGGACCCCAACATTCACAGAACCCCTCCCAGCAAGCCCAAAGTGGGGGTAACCCCCTCCCTCAGGGAGCCAAAGACCCATAGAGACGCCCCCCAGGACCCCGAAACTGTGAAGAGATCCCCAAAGTACCCCAAAACCAGGAAGAACCCCCCCAAGGACCCCACACACTCTTGGAAACCCCTGGAAGACGCCCCCAAGGACCCCAAAATCAGGAACCCCCCCCCCCCCCCCAAGAGCACTCTCAGATCTCACACACACCCCTGGGGACCCCAAAACCCTCTTGGGGACCCCAAGTTCACCCCCCAACCCATCCCCATCCCCCCCACACCTGGGACGGGGGCCCTGGCGGGGGCGCAGCTCCTGCAGGAGCCTCTCAGGGTTCACCCGCAGGGTCTTGGCCGTGACCCCCGCGATGTCCCCGGGCTGCAGCTTCTCCAGCACATGGCCGCAGGCACCTGGGGGGGGACCCAGGTGTCTGGGGGGGGACGCCCAGGCATCCAGGGACCACCCCCCCCAAAACCCCGGGGAGACCCAGGCAACCAGGCCGCCCCAACCCCAAAGTACATGGGGTGCCCCATTTCTGAGAGGGACCCAGGCAGCTGGGGAACCCTCAACTCCTCCTGTGGGGATCCAGACATCCAGGACCCCCCCCACTTCCCCCAGGGGGGACCCCCAACCCCCCCAGAAGAGACCCAGCCATCCGGGGACACCCCCCCAGCCCCAGGGGGTGCAGACCCTCGGGCACAAAGAGCCTGGTGAGCAGCAGGTCCTCGGGGTAGGGGACATCGGGGACTTTGGGGAGGTCCACCGCCGGCCCCCCCTGCTCAGGGGGCTTCTCGCACAGCACCAGCGTGGTAAAGGTGCGGCTGGACCCCTCTGAGGACACCTGGGGGGGGACAAAGGGTGAGGGGGGATCCCAGGGCATGAGGGGACCCCCATGGGGGGTCCTTGTGTTGGGGAGAAGAAGATATGGGGGTGGGGGGGATGTGGGGGGACGAGGTGGGGATGTTCGGGGATGGGGAGGTTGAGGGTACCTGGAGAATGAGGCCGAGCGCGTTGCGGTGTTTGGGGGTGCAGACCACCACCACCCGGCCGGGCGCCAGCGCCCGCAGTCCCGCCACCGACTCTGCCAGGCGCCGCTGCCAGGACCCCCCAGTCAGATGGGGACCCCCGGGACCCCTTGCTCCCCCAACATCATCCCAGGGGCACCCAGAGACCCCCCCCCAGACCCCCAGCACCATGGAGGTGACACCCAGGGACCCCCAGTCATTAGATAGAGACCCCCAGTATGCCCAGGACTCCCTCCAGTGTGTCCCCCAGTTTGCCCAAGACCCCCCAGTATCCCTAGGGGACCCCCGGGACCCCCAAATGGGGTCCCCACCACCCTGGTGCCACCCCGATGTGGTGAAGCCTCCCCCCAGGGTCCCTGTTCTCATCCCGTTCCCCCTCCCCGGGGTCCCCGTCCCATCCCCCCAACCCAGGGTCCCCGTCCCCCCTCCCCAGGGTCCCCATCCCACCTGGAGCAGGGCGCGGGCCTGGCGCAGCCCCTGCACGGCGCGGTGGTAGGGGGCCAGGTCAGCCATGGCCCCCTCAGCCTCCGGCTCCCCCAGCGCTGCCAGCTCCCGCTGCAGCTCCGCCACACGCCGCTCCTGCGCCTGGGGGGGCACAGGGTCAGGGAGGGCACCGGGTCCCCCAGTTCCTGTACTGGGGTCTCCCCATATCCCCCTGTCCATTACTGGGGTGTCCCAGTGTCCCCTGGTTCCTCTACTGGGGTGTCACAAGGTACACGGAGGTGTTTCTGCACACTGGGGTGTCCCCAGTGTCCCCCAGTTCCCGTACTAGGCTGTCCCAGTGTCCCCCAGTTCCCACATCTGTGTGTCCCCATGTGCCCAGCATCCCCCAAACCTTGTTCTAGAGTGCCCCAGTGTCCCCCAGTTCCCATATTGGGGTGCCACAGGGCACACAGATGTGTCCTTGCACACTGGGGTGTCGCCAGTGTCCCCCGGTTCCCATACTGGGGTGTCCCAGTGTCCCCCAGTTCCCGCACCTGGGTGTCCCCATGTCCCCAGCATCCCCCAAACCTTGTTCTAGGGTGTCCCAGTGTCTCCCAGTCCCCACGTTGAGGCGTCACGGAGCACACGAACATGTCCCTGCACACTGGGGTGTACCCAGTATCCACCAGTTCCCGTACTGGGGTCTCTCAGTGTCTCCCAGTTCCTGTACTGGGCCACCACCTGGGTGTCCCTGCACACTGGGGGTGTCCCCGGTGTCCTCCAGTTCCTGCACTCGGGTGTCCCCATGTCCCCCAAACCTTGTTCTAGGGTGTCTCAGTGTCCCCTAGTCCCCATACTGGGGTGTCCCAGCGTCTCCCAGTTCTCATACTAGCCCACCCCCTGGGTGTCCCCTACATACTGGGGTGTCCCCATGTCCCCCCACCGTGTCCCCGTACCGGGGCATCGCGCCGCAGGGGGAACTCAGAGAAGCTTCGCCGCATCATGTCCTCGACACGCAGCGCCTGGGCCCGCAGCAGGTTGAGGATCATGGAGTAGGTCAGGCGGAACTGGGACTGCAGGCGCGTTGGGCGGCCCTGGGGGGGGACACAGCGAGGGGAGGGTCACGGCGGGGGACACGTTGCGGACACGGGGTGGGGGGACGCACAGGGACTCACCAGCATCACGCGGTGCAGGTCGGCCATCTCGGGCACGGGCCCCTTGCAGAGGATGATGACGGTGCCGGTGGAATCCAACCCCCGCCGCCCCGCACGCCCTGACATCTGCACGTACTCCCCTGGGGGGAGAAGGCGGGGGGGCCCTGAGACCCACAGCCTGCCCCACAGCCGCCCCACGGCACCTACCCTGCCCCACAACACCCACATCTGCACATACGCCCCTGGGCACACATGTAGGAGGCTGCCACAGGACGGGTACTGAGACCCCAAATGCTGCCCCGCGGTGCCCCACAGCCCCACAGCTGCCCCACAGCCACCCCCTTACCGGGCAGGAGATCACGGAAGTTGTTGCCGTCGTGTTTACGGATGGAGTCAAAGACAACGGTGCGGGCCGGCATGTTCACCCCCATGGCGAAGGTCTCGGTGGCGAAGAGCACCTGGGGGGCCGAGGGGAGATGTGGGGGGCCGGGGGGCCATCATGGGGCAGGGGAGCCCCACGTGTGGACGCAGGACCTCTCACCCAGCCCCACAGCGAGCCCCTCCCCAAGTGGCCGCCCCAGCCCCACGGCTGCCCCACAGCGTACCTTGACCAGCCCCTGGCTGAAAAGCATCTCCACCACCTCCTTGAGCAGGGGCAGCACCCCGCCGTGGTGCACCCCGATGCCGCGCTGCAGCAGCTCCGCCATGCGCAGCACCTGGGGGGGCGGACGACACGTCCCTTCAAGCCCCCACAGAGCACCCCCTGGCACTTCAGGCTTCCCCTGAAGCCCCCCACACCCCTTCTACCCCCACACAGAGCCCTCCAGATCCCTTCCGGCCCCCCATAGCACTCCCCACAACCCCTTAAACCCTTCTAGAACCCTCCATCCCTTCCAGCCCCCCCCAGACCCTTCCCAGCCCCCCATAGTGTTCCCCACATCACCTTGAACCTTTCTAGAACCCCCCACATTCCTTCCAGCCTCTCCCCCAGGCCCCCCTCGGATCCCTCCCAGCCCCCCATAGCACTCCCCACACCCCCTTAAACCCTTCTAGAACCGCCCCCATCCCTTCCAGCCCCCCCCAGAAACCCCACATCCCTTCGGCTCCCCTCAGAGCCCCCCCTACAGCCCCTCAACCCCCCGCTCCGCCCCTCCCACCTGCGGCAGCTGGCGGTCGGAGCCGCGCAGGCGGGCGATGCAGCGCTGGAAGAAGAGCCGGATCCGACCCTTCTCGGCGCTGGAGACCAGGTCGAGGGAGCCCAGCGTGTCAGCGTGCTCGTCGCACCGGCTGCGGGAGAAGGTGAAGGCAACGACCGGCAACTGCTCCCGCTCCCGCAGCAGCCCCAGCAATGCCAGCCAGACCCCCCGGTCCTGGGGAGGGGGTGCAATGGGGTGAGGGGTGTTGCAATGGGGTAGGGGGGGGCCCACTGCAGGACCCCCCAGCCTGTCCCAAAGCCCCTCAAACACCCCCCCCAACCTGCCCAGAGCCGGAGCCCCCCATGGTAGGCTGCTTGGCTCCGAAGGTCTGCGCGTGTTTGCTGGTTCGTTCCTTCTTGGCCTCCACGGCCGCGTAGTACCTGGGGGGCAAATGTGGGGCTGGTGGATGGGGGAGCAGTTGGGGGGCCGGGGAGACCCACATTCCCCCTGGGGAGGGAGGAGCACCAGGGCGGCAGCTGGGACGGGCAGAAGCAGCTCTGGATCATGTGGGGCCACGCCAGGGTCTCCGTGGGGCCAGCCATGGGGCAGGACCTCCCTGGCATTGAGCGGGACCACCCCAGGATTCTGGGGCTGGCCATGGGGCAGGGCCCGATCGGGGCTGCGTAGGACCACCCCAGAACCTCTGTGGGGCTGGTTAACGGAGCTGGCTACGGGGCAAAGTGTGCCTCGGGCTGTAGGGACCTTTCTATTGGGCTGGCTATAGGGCAGGACCGCCCCAGGACCATTACAGGGCCAAACGTGGGGCAGAACCCTCTCAGGCCTATATCGACTCCTCCTATGGGACTGGCCGTGGGGCAGAGCCAGCTCAGGGCTGGGCAGCACCACCCCAGGGCTGCCATGGGGCCAGGCATGGGGCAAAACTCTCTCAGACCCATATATGATTCTCCTATGGGGCTCGTTATGGGGTAAGGTGTGCCTAAGGCTGTATATGACCCTTTTACGGGGCTAGCTGTGGGGCAAGGTGTGCCTAAGGCTGTATAGGACCTTTCTATGGAGGTGGCTGTGGGGCCGGCCATGGGGCAGGGCCTGCTCAAGCCTGTGTGAGACCCCCACAGGGCCTCTGCAGAGGCAGCAGCAAGGTACTGGTGGGTGGGGGCGGCGACAGGGCAGCCGTGGGTCGCCATGGGGCTCACCCCTGGGTGCTGAAGTTGCCGCGGGCGTCAAGGAGAAGGAAGAGCTGGTGGCGGGTGCGGGTGCTGTTCCCGGTGTAGAGAAAATGCTCCAGAGGCACCGGGCGCCGCCGCGTGCTGATCACCCGCAGGCGCCGGCGCTTGGTGCGGCTGCGGGACGGGACAGAATCAGGCAAAACAGGGCTGTGAGGGGTCCCCGCGCCCCCCCCATGTGCCCCACACGCCCCTCAGCCCCGTGATGCCCCCAGATCCCCCTGTCATTGCCCCACATTGTTATCCCCCCCTAGAGCAGCCCCCTAACCAGCTCATGGCCCCGAACACCCCCCAGCCCCCCAACATCCCCTCCAAGCCCAGCAGGCCCCACACACCCCCTCCGGCCCCCCGTGCCCAACCCAGGGACCCCCAGCATCCCCCCAGGCCCCCCCATTGCTGTTATGCCCCCTCCCACAGAGCTGCACCCCAACAAGCTCATGGCCCCCCAGACCCCCAATAACCCTCATAGGGACCCCCAGCCACCTTCAGACACCCCATAGCCTCCTAGGCTCACGCCCAGAACCCCCCCAGGCCCCTCTCAGCCCTCCCCCAGACACCCCACAGCCCCCCATGTCCCCCCCAAGAACCCCCAGCACCCCCCAGTCCCTCCCCAAACACCCCATAGCCCCCCACACCCACCCCAAGGACCCCTAGCAACCCCCCAGAGCAACCCCCCAACCTACCCGACCCACTGGGCGAACTCGAGGGCGTTGGGGATGGTGGCACTGAGCAAGATGAGCTTGACGTGCTCGGGCAGCATGATCAGCACCTCCTCCCACACCACGCCGCGCTGGGGGGGGAGGTCCAGGGGGTCAGGGGGCCCCCCTGAAACCACCCCCAAACTTTTCCAGATCCCACCTCACCTCAGCATCATTGATGTAATGCACCTCATCGAAAATGACCCACTCCAGCTCCCGGATGACATCGGAACCGTTGTAGAGCATCGATCTGGGGCGGGGGGGAGGGCTGGGTGTGAAATTTGGGGTGCCAGGGCCCCCCCAGCCTCCCTCAGGCCCCCCTCCCCCCAGGGCTCACCGCAGGATCTCGGTGGTCATGATGAGGCAGGAGGCCTCGGGGCGCAGCTGCACATCCCCCGTCAGCAGACCCACGTCCCCAAATGTCATCTTGAAATCCCGGAACTTCTGGTTGGAGAGTGCCTTGATGGGGGAGGTGTAGATGGTCCTGAAGGGCACCGGGGGGGAGGGTCAGACCCCCCATGACGTCCCATGGGGAGGGAGGGGGGCACTGGGAACTGGGGGAGGGCCAGGAAGGAGCACAGGAGTGCTGAGAGATTTGGGGTTCAGAGAGGATTTGGGGAGGTTTGGGGGGGGCCAGAGAGGATCTGGGGACCCCCGGGGGGGTTGAGGCCCCACAGTGAGATTTTGGTGGGGGGGGCCATAAGAAGATCAGGGTGGGCCCAGACAGGATTTGGGGAACCCCAGAGAGATTTGGGAGAGCCAGAGACAGGAGTCAGTAGAAATGAAATGAGCCCAGGGTGGATGCAGATGGGTCAGGGGAGTGCTGGGGAAGTTTTGGGACCCCCTGGGAAGGTTTGGGGGTTCCAGGGAAGATTTGGGGACACCCAGGAGTGGCTTTGGGGACATTTTGGAGGGACCCTGAGGCCAGAGGAGCCCAACGGGGTCTTAGGGCACTTCAGGGCCTCCTGAAGGCTGCAGGGAGAGGTTTTGGGGGACATCAGAACGCAGCAAGGCATCTTGCAGACCTCGGGCTGACACTGAGAGGGGACTGAAGAGAGTAGAAGGCCCCAGGGCGGTGTTGGGGCCCTTCGGGGGGGCACCAGTCCCCCCCCTGAAGCTGTCGGGGACCCACCGGGTCATGTGGCGCTGGGCCAGGGCGATGGCGTACTCAGCCACGGCGGTTTTGCCGGCCGAGGTGTGGGCGGCCACCAGCAGCGAGTGGCCCTGCTCCAGGCACAGCACAGCCTGCTGCTGGAAGGGGTCGGGCACAAAGGGCCACTGGGGGGGGGGGGGGGGGGCACTGTCAGTGGGGTGGGGGGGCAGCACTGCCCCAACCCCCGCCTGAGGATCCCCACACCCTCCCCAGGGCTCCCTGTCACCCCAATGCTCCCCCCCAATGCCTCCACATTCCTCAACCCTGGCCCCCCCCAGCCCCCAGTGCCCCCTCCCCAGACTTAACCCCCCCCCCCCAGCACCCCAACAGCCCCCAAAATCCTGCGGGGGCTCTTCTGCTGCCCCCCCAGCAAGGCTCAGGGACCCCCAGAACTCCTCCCACCCGTCCAGACCTCCCCCCTCCATGTCCGAAAGACCCCCCAGGACCCCCCCAATGTCCCAAACCCCCCCAATATCCCAAAGCCCCCCCAAGGCCCCCCGACCTTGAAAGCGGGGTCAGGGATGCGCTGGTCAAAGTCCTCCACAGGGGTGCTGGCGTCGATGGGGATGGCCCACTGCTCCTCTGGGGGCTCCGGGGGGGGGGGCGGGGGGCTCCACCGCCTCCTGGGGGGGAGCAGTAAGTGATGAGGGAGCACAAGGACCCCCCCCCGCCTCATTCCCTCCCCCACCCAGCACCCACCTTCAGCAGCACCTCCTCCAGGCTGTCGGCATGGCGCAGGGCAGGTGGGGGGCTGCCCCCCGCTGGGGGCTGGGTGTCCCCTGAGCCTCCCTCGGCCTCGTCCCCCCCCAGGTCGAACGTGTCGAGGGTCTCCAAGAGGCTGGAGAGGGACAGAGGCCCCCCCACCCTTGCCGCTGGGCAGGGAGTGAGATGGGGGGCCCTGCATCCACGGGGGCTCTGCCCCCCCCCAGGCAAAACTACCCCCCCAGAGGTAAAGCTGCCCCCCCCCCCCCCCAGTGGGTGAAAGCACCCCTTCCCCCTCTGGGAACCCCCCCCCAAATTATGAGGGTCCACCCACCCACCCCAGCACTGCTCTACCTGGGGGTTTGTAGTCAACACCACGTTTCAGCCCGGGGGGAGTCACCAACAGGTCTGGGGGGGGGTAAAGGGACTAAATTAGTGTGGGCGCACCTCAAAAGGGGGTGGGAAACACCCTTAAAACGGGGGACACCCCAAACTGGGTGGGGGGAGGGCTCCTACCAGTCTCAAAATCGACATCTTCCTCCTCATCCCCGTGGGTGCGGATCTGCTCCAAGCTGGGCTCGTCCAGACCCCCTGGGGGGGCACGGGGGGGGGGGGGTTGGGGGGGCCCCAGAGGATTTGCAGAGGTCCCAGAGGGATTTGGGGGGGGCTTTACCTGGCCAGAAGGGGAAGTTGGTGGCATTGCCCCGCAGGCTCTGCCCAGGGGGGCCGGGGGCCCGGCGCAGCGACAACGAGTTCTTGGCTGAGAGCCCCACGTCAGGCAGCAGCTCCTGAGGGGGGGGGGGGGGGGGCATGGTAAGGACCCCAGCGTCCGGGTGCCGCCCCCACCCTCCCCACCTGCCCCCCCCACCTCAGTGAAGCCCCTCAGGGCGCCGCTGTGGGGGTCCCGCTCGGCCCGCAGCCCTCCGGCCACTGGGGTGGGCTCCAGCGCAAAGAGGGCCCGGGGCTCCGGTGCCCGCTGCCAGCACCTGGAGGGGGGGTGGGGGGCAAAATAATGAGGGGGGGGATCAGGGACCCCCCCAAACCCACCCCATCACCCACCCACAGCCCAGGCACCCTCCCCCAGCTGTAACCCCCCCACACTGCCCCCCCCAAAACCCTGTGACCCTCCCCACAACCCACAGACACCCCCCCCAGCCTCAACCAGCCCCCCCTAAAAGATCCTCCCCACTGCTTCAGGGTGTCTCCCTCGAGCCAAGGGACCCCCTGCCTTCAAGCAGCACTCCCAAACCCACCCTGAGACATCCCCCCCCAATACCTGCGGGCCCGCTCATGCTGGTGTGGGGGCAGCCACTCGGGGGTCCCCAAAAACCGCTGCTCCAGCTCCGACACCAGGGGGAGGGTGAAGGGGGGCAGACCCTGGGGCAGCTGAAGGGATGGGGGGGAGTTGGGGTGCACGGGGGTGCGTGGGTGTCCCCCCCAACGGCCACCGGGGGTGCCGGGGGGGCACCGTAGGGGGGGGGCCTTCAACCAAAGGGAGGGCGTAGGGGGGGGGGGGGCGGCATGGAATCGGGATGCGGGGGGGGGGGGTCACTCACTGTGGACCGCGGCGGGGGGGCTTCCCCCGGCCCCGGGGGTCCCGTCAGTAGCTCGAAGCGGCCGGCGCAGCCCAGCTCCAGCAGCGCCAGCGGCAGCTCCAGAGGCCCGCGGGGGGGCAGCGCTGGGGGAGGAGGGCGGGGGGTCAGGGACACCCCAGAACCCCCCACCAGCCCTGACCCCCCCCAGAGCCCCGTATCTGCCTCAGTCCCCCGTCCCAAGCTCCCCCATGACCCTCCCCCCGAGTCCCCCCCGCCCCACCGATCCGCTCCAGCTCCATCCCGGCCAGCGGGCCGCAGCGGCGGGAGCGCTTCCGGGTCACGGGGCCACCGCCTTCAGCGCCGGGCGGAAGTGATGCTGGCAGCCGGGCGGCTTCCCCCCCCGCCTCCGCCAACCAGCGCGGCTCCGCACCCTCCTCCAACCAACGGGCGGCCGATATGCAAATAAGGGCGGGGCCACGGGACGGGTGGCGGTGAGGGACACGCAGGGCCGCCGCGCTGCCTTCCGGGAAGGTGCCGCTTCCTCCCGCCTCCCTCCCCGCTGCGGCCTGCGCCGTTGCCACGGAAACCGCCTGATCTCTCGCCCCCCCGGCCCCCACTCGTGTTCCCCCGCGTCCCCCGACCATGCTGGCGCTGCCCCCGGGGCTGACGGAGGAGGAGGAGGCCCTGCAGAAGCGCTTCGCCAAGCTACGGAAGAAGGTGGGGGCTGGGGGGGGGGGGATATCGGGGGCTGGGGGGGGCCGTGGGGTCGGGAGGGGGGCTGGGGAGTTATGGGGAGCCGTGGGGGTATGGGGAGGCTGTGGGGCTGGGGGGACACAGGGATATGGGGGGGCTCGGGGGGGGGGGGGGGGGCACAGAGCTATCGGGGTATTTGGGGGCTGGGGGGGGCTCCATGGGGCCGGGGAGATACGATGGACTATGGGGGAGCCATGGTGGGCTATCGGGGGGGTCCTATGGGACTGGGGGCGTCCTGGCCCGCCTTGACACCCCCCCAATCCCCCCCCAGAAAAAGGCGCTGCTGGCACTGAAGAAGCAGCAGAGCTCGGCCGGGCAGAGCAACCAGGGGGGCATCAAACGCTGTGAGAAGGGGCCCTGTGGGGAAGGATGGATGCCTGGGTCCCCTGGGGGGGTCTCCTGGATGCTGGGGTGTCCCATGTCCCCCCCGCCAACACCAAGGTCGCCGTGGGGAAGGGGGGGCCTCCCCACGAGATGCCTGGGTCCCCTTGGCGGAGGGCTTCCTGGGGGTGTCCCATGTGTCCTCCCCCCAACACCGGGGTCCCCATGGGGAGGGGGATCTTCCAGGAGCCTCACACCACTCCCCAGCTGCCGGGGTCCCCGTGGGGGGGGGGGGGGTCGCCCCCTTTGGGGGTCTGACAACCCCTCACCCCGGGTTCACCCCCCCCAGCCATGTCGGACCAGCCCCCTGTGGACACGGCCACAGCCACAGAGCAGGCGAAGCTGCTGGTGAAGTCAGGGGCCATCAGCGCCATCAAGGCTGAGAACAAGAACTCAGGGTTCAAACGGTCCCGCACCCTCGAGGGGAAGCTCAAGGTGGGGAGCCCCAATGCAGGGGGACATCCCTGGACCCCCCCAGACACCCCCAAACCTCCCTGTTACTCCTCTGTGCCACCCAGACACCCCCCAACGGGTCTGGATATTCCTGGGACCCCACCCAGCCCCCTCCTTGGGGCTACCCTAGCCGCCCCCCCCCCCCCCCTTGGGGACACTCCCAGACACCCCCCCAGAGGCCCTGAGGCTCCCCCAAACCCCCCCAGGGTGCCCTGTTGCTCCCCCCTGCCCTCCCCGGAGTCCCACAGCCCTCCCTGCGCTCCCACCGTCCCCCCAAACCCCAACAATCCGCCCCCAGACCCCTTGTACCCCCCCGGGACTCCCCCAAATACCCCCCACTGCTCCCTGAAGCCTCCCCCGAGGTTTGGGCCCCCCCTCACCCTATGTCCCACCCCCAGGACCCCGAGAAGGGCCCGACCCCCACGTTCCAGCCTTTCCAACGCAGCATCTCCGCTGATGACGACTCCCAGGAGGTACCGGACCCCTGGGGGGGTGGGAGGTGGCTCCCTTTTGAGCGGGGGGGTCCCCTTGGAATTGGGGGGGGCCCAGACGCCGGGGTCCCTCCCTGTTACCAGCCTCCTCCCTCCCCTTATCCCTGCAGTCGCGCCGCCCTCAGAGGAAATCGCTGTATGAGAGGTGAGTGGGGAACCCCCTGGCCCCCCCCTCTTTTTGCTCTGGGAGCACCCCACACAGCTAACCCCCCCCCCCCATGCCCTCTCCCCACAGCTTCGTGAGCGCCAGCGAGCGGCTGCGGGAACCAGAGGGTGGGGGGAGCCGGGGGGACCCCCCTGAGCGGGGGGAGCGACGCCTGGACTGGGAACAGGAGCCGGAGCCGGAGGAGCGGAGCCGGGAGCGGGACGGGGTCTTCCGCAGTACGGGGGGGGTGGGGTGGGGCAGGGCCCGGGGGGGGCCAGACCCTGAGGTGCTGGGGGAGGATCGTGGGGGCAATGCTGGACACTGGGAGGGTCCCCAGGGGTCTGGGGGAGGGGTGTCCCAGGTCCCTGGGTGCTGGGGGGAGGTCCCAGGGGGGTCCTGCACCCCAGGGTGCTGGGGGGGGGGAGACGACCCAGGGGTCTCGGGGGGGGCGTCCCGGACCCTGGGGTGCTGTGGGCAGGGGGGCTCCCAGCTCCCGGGATCCCCGGAAGGGTCCCTCCCCCTGGGGGTCGGGGGGGGGTCCCGGACGCCTGGGTGCCCCCCCGAGCCCCCCGTGTGCCCCCACAGGGTCGGACTCGTTCCCCGAACGCCGCCCCCCTCGGAAGGGGAACACGCTGTACGTGTACGGAGCGGAGCTGAGCCCCGAGCTGCTGCGCGGAGCCTTCGGCCCCTTCGGAGCCATCATCGACCTCTCCATGGACAGCCCCCGCAAGTGGGCGGGGCTGGGAGGGGCGGGGCCGGGAGGGGTGTGGGGCCAGGGGTTGGTGGAGCTAAGGGCTTGGGGAGGGGCTAAGGGCTGTGGGTGGAGCCAGGAGTGAGGAGTGGGTTTAATGTTTTGGTGGCGTCACAGTTTGTGGGTGGGGCTGAGTTGTGGGTGGAACTGGGGTGGGGCTAAGGGTTGTGGGTGGAGTCCGGTGTGGGCAGGGCTAGGAGTTGTGGGCAGGGCAATGGATTGGGGGTGGGGCTACAGGTTTGGGGTGGGGCTAAGGGTTGTGGGAAGGGTTATGAGCTGGGGTGGGGTTAGGGGCTGTGGGTGGAGTCGGGTTGGGGTGGGGCTAAGGGTTGTGGGTGGGGCCATGAGCTGGGCACACCACCTGGGGCATGGGCAGGGCAGATGGGGTGTGGCCAAATGGGGTGTGCCTTCAGGCGTGGCCTGTTGTGACCCCACTCACCCCCTCCTGTCCTTCTCCCCCCCCCCCCCCCCCCCCAGCTGCGCCTTTGTCACCTACGAGAAGATGGAGTCGGCCGACCAGGCCATCGCAGAGGTGGGGGAGGCCCGGGGGGCCCTGGGGGGGTCCTGAGGAGTTTGGGGGGTCCCTGCCCCCCCCCGCACCCCTGACCCCCCCGTGTCCCCCCCAGCTGAACGGGGCGGTGGTGCAGGACGTGCAGCTCAAGGTCAGCATCGCCCGCAAGCAGCTGCTGCTGGATGCAGCCACCGGGAAATCGCTCTGGGGGTCCCTGGGTGAGTGCCGGGCAGGGGGCAAAGGTGGGGGGGGGGGACATGGGGAGGGCGGAGTGGGGTCCCACAGGGTGGGAGGGGT
Organism: Astur gentilis; assembly: GCF_929443795.1. Lineage (NCBI taxonomy): Eukaryota > Metazoa > Chordata > Aves > Accipitriformes > Accipitridae > Astur > Astur gentilis. Next base: position 485,328 of record NC_064915.1, on the reverse strand, counting down.
GACAGGTAGGTCCCTCGGGGGAGGACATGGGGAGGGTAGAGTGGGGTCCCACAAAGGGGGGGGCGTGATGGGTGTGTCCCTCGGGGGGGCTGGTATGACCCCCAGCAAGTGAGACACCTGTACAAGAACATGCCCCCAAAATGAAGATTTCTCATAAAGAAAGGGGTGGGGGGGGCGCATCCACAGCCCCCCCCCGGGGTCCCCCGCAGTTCCCTGACACCCCCTTTTCCTCCCACCCCCCCAGCGGTGAAGAACAGCGCCAAGGGCTCACACCGGGACAAGCGCTCGCAGGTCGTGTACAACGAGGATCTTTTCGGGGGACAATAAAGAAAAAATGAGGCTGCGCCCCCGATTTATTGTCCCAGTTGGAAATGTCACGCTGGTGGGACCCCCGATGACCCCCCCCTGGACCCTCCCCACGTCATCCCCTGGCACAGGGGGGCAGCTTAGTTACCCCTGTCACCCCCATGGTCGTCGTCCCCACCCATCCCACAGCCGGAGGCTGCCTCGTACACCACCACCCCCCACCCCCCCCCCCCCCCCCCCGTGTCACAACATGTCACGAAACGTCACAACGTGTCATGGGAGGAAGCCCAGGTCCTCATCTTGCAGCTGCCCCTGCAGCCAGGGCAGCACCTCGAAGACGTTGATATGGAAATCCCGGGCGAAGGCGGGGGCACGGGGCTGGCGGCAAACGTCCAGCACCCCCCAACTGATCACCCCCACCTGGGGGGGGGCATGGGGAGGGGTCACCCTACGTCCAGCACCCCCAGCTGATCACCCCCACTCCCAGTATCCCCAGTAACATGCACACTGGTATTTCCAGTGTCCCCCACTATCCCCTGTGCCCTTCTAGTATCTCTAACCGCACCCCCCCAGTAACCACAGTCCTCCGCAGTATTTCCAGTGTGTGTCCCCCCCAGTATCCCTAGTGCCCCCCAGTATCCCCTGTCCTCTCTAGCATTTCCAGGCCCCCCCATTATCCACAGTCCTCCCCAGCACCCCCCCAGTATCCCCACTAACCTGGAAGTAGCGCTTCCCCCAAGTGACAACAATGGGACCCCCGGAGTCACCTGTTGCGGGGGGGGGGGGGAAGAGTGTGAATGGGAGGGCACTGGGTTATACTGGGATGGATGGGGATGCCCTGGGCTGCGGGAGGGGGATTCTGGGGGGGGTACTGGAATGTACTGGGACATACTGGGATGGTATTCGAGGACACTGGGGCGTACTGGGATGGCACTAAGGGTTACGGGGAGGTACTGGGATAGCACTAGCATATACTGGGACCTATGGGGATGGCACTAAAAAACAGTGGGGCAAACTGGGGTGGCACTAAGGGTTACTGTAAGGCACTAAGTGTTAGGGAATACTGGGACTTATTGGGATGGCAGTAAGAGTTACTGGGATGTACTGGGATAGCATTTAGGAACAGTGAAACTTACTGGGATGGCCCATAGAGATACAAAGGTATAGCAAGAAGCACTGGGACGGCACTGGGGGCCACTGGGTTGTACTGGGATGCCATCAGCAGGGCAGTGAGGTGTACTGGGGGGCACCAGAGGTGCACTAGAATGTACTGGGACATACTGGGGGGCACTAGGACAGTCCTGGTATGTACTGGGGGGTGGAGGATGGTACCGGGATGTACTGGGGGGCACTGACCACGGCAGGCGTTGGGGTCGACGTAGGGCTCGGTGCCGCCGGAGCAGAGGAACCTGGGGGTGACGACGTCCTCCAGCGCCACGACCTTGGCGTAGAGGGGGGCCCGGAGCGCGTCGGCCTCGCAGGGACCCCGCTGCAGACAGGGGCGTCAGGGACAGGCAGGGGGACGGACGGACACGGGGAGGGGACGCGGACTGACGGACACGGGGGACGGGGACCCCACCTGCTCCCCCAGCTTGAGGTGGACGGGGCGTCGCTGCAGCTCCGAGGGGCCGCGGGGGGAGACGAAAAAAGCGTCGAGGTTCTTCTCGGGGAGCAGCAGGCGGCCTGGGGGGGTGATGGGGGGGGTCAGGGGCATGTGGGGGGGGCGCTTGGAGGGGGGGAGCAGGTGGGGGGCGGCTCACGGTGCTCATCGCAGGTGCTCTGGTCCGGCGGCAGCCGCAGCGCCCGGGAGGCGCCTTCGGTGCAGGGCAGGCAGAGGGGGCTGAGGGGGATGGGCGGGGGTCAGCGCCCCACACCCCCACCCACGGCCCCTCTCTGCCCCACAGACCCCCCCCCCCCGTGCCCTGTGGATCCCCTCCCCGCCCCACAGATCTCCCCCACAGATCCCCCGCTGCCCCACGGATCCCCTCTCTGACCCACAGACTCCCTTCTGCCCCACGGACATACCCCCCCACCCGAGACCCCCAGCTGCCCTGTGCACACACCCCCCCGCTGCAGAGATTTCCCCCCCCAGCCCCATGGACTCCCCACTACCCCACAGCCCCCCCCACCAACCCATGGACCCCCCCCTCAGCCCCACAGACCCCCAGTTGCCCTATGCACACCCCCCCGCTGCAGAGATCCCCCCCAGTCCCATGGACACCCCTCCCCAGCCCCCCTGCTGCCCCAGGGACCCCCGTCCCCTCACCGCGTGGTGGGGCTGGGGGGCACGGCGGTCTGCAGCCGCACCAGGGCCACGTCGTAGTCGTAGAACTCGGGGACCCCCCGGTCCCGCCGGCCCCCCAGGTTGTACTGGGGGTGCAGGAAGAGCCGGTCCACCTTCCGCTGCACCCGCGGCCCTGCGCGACGGCGACGGGCTCGGAGGGGACCCCCGGCACCGGGGGGACCCCCCCCATAAGGGACCCCCCCCCCCACCCCACGCACCCACTTCCACGGTGACCCACGGCGCCTGATCGTCCACGTGGAAGCAGTGAGCCGCCGTCAGCACGAAGTAGGGGGACACCAGGGACCCCTGGCAGCGCTCCTGACCCTTCTCGGGGCGCTGGGGACACGGGAGGGGGTGTCACGGGGGCCCCCCCGACCCCACGTGTGTCCCCACGCCCCTCACCGTGGCAGCGCCATGTCCCCACACGTGTGTCCTCTCTATTTGTGTGTCTCCCCCCCATTTGTCCCCCCATCTCTGTCCCCCCCCATCTGTGTCCCCCCAGGTGTGCCCCCCGGTGCCCCCCGGCTCACAGTGACGATGATGGTGACGTGCCAGGGGTTCCTCTCCCGGTCGCTGGCGCTCTTGAACTCGTAGGTGAGCCCGCAGAGCCCCATGGTCTCGCTCTCATCTGGGGGGGGGAGCCGAGTTTGGGGGGGGGGGGGGGCACTGAGACTTGGGGGGGCACGGGGAGGGGGACCCTGCAGGGGTTCAGGGGGGACTCAGGGGAATGTCTTGGGGGAGTGTTGGGGTCCCCAGGGATGTTGGGGTTACCTGGGGGGTCCCAGAGGGTGGTTTTTTTTGGGGGGGGGGCCCTCACCAATCATGCAGTGGAAGGCCATGGGGGGGTGTTGGGGGTCCCAGAGGGTGGGGTTTTTTTGGGGGGGCCCTCACCGATCATGCGGTGGAAGGCCATGGGGGGGTGTTGGGGGTCTCAGAGGGTGGGTTTTTTTTTGGGGGGGGGCCCTCACCGATCATGCGGTGGAAGGCCATGGGGGGGTGTTGGGGGTCCCAGAGTGTGGTTTTTTTTGGGGGGGGGCCCTCACCGATCATGCGGTGGAAGGCCATGGGGGGGTGTTGGGGGTCCCAGAGTGTGTTTTTTTTGGGGGGGGGCCCTCACCGATCATGCGGTGGAAGGCCTCCTGCAGGTCAGGCAGCCCCCGCAGCAGGAAGACGTGCTGCTCCCCGTCCTTGTGTGAGGCCAGCGCATTCAGCGTCTCCGTGTGCACCAACGACCCCACCCCGAACGCGTACACGTCTGACGAGGTGGGGAGGGGGCGTCAGTGGGGGTCCCAACACCCCAACCCCTCCCAGACCTCACTAGGGCTCTGCAGCCCCCCCAAAACCTCCCCAGCCCCCTGCAGTCCCCACAATCCCCCCCAAATCCCACTTGCCCCCCCAAACTTCCCCAAGGCCCCCCCAAACCTCACCAGGGCTCTGCAGCCCCCCCAAAACCTCCCCAGACCTCCCCAGCCTCCTGCAGTCCCCTCAATCCCCCCCAAAGCCACGTGCCGCCCCAAAACTTCCCCAAGGCCCCCCCAAACCCCCAGCCCCATGCATCACCCCCCCAAGCTCCCCCAGCCCCCCCAGACTGCCCCAAACTCCCCTGTCCACCCCCAGCCCCACTGACATCCCCCAAGCCCCCCATTTGCCCCCCAGTCCCCCCCCACTTCCCGTCCCCCCACCCAAAAAGTCCTCTCGGTCGTTGCGGGGGTCCCGGCCGATGCTCAGCAGCTCCCGGATCTGGTGGATGACGGGGACCGGGGACCCCCCCATGTTCACCCGGCCTGGGGGGGAGCACAGGGAGGGGGTCACAGAGGGGCTGGGGGGGTCTTATGGGGCGGGGCAGGGGGCCCTGAGGGGGATTTGGGGTCAGAGGGGGGGATCCCACAGGGGATCTGGGGGGGCTTTTGTGGTCTGGAGCATCCCAAAGGGGGGTGGCTGGGGGGGATTTTGGGGTCCATGGGGGGAAATTGGGGTCCTGAGAGAGTGTGGGGGCTTTGGGGAGGGTTTGGGGGTTCCCAAGGGGGGGGGTCCCACCGTCGGTCATGATGATGAGGACGTGGCGGGTGCTGTTGGTGACAGGGGGGGGCTGCAGCCCCCGCAGCTGCTCTGCCCGCTCCTGCTGCACCAGCAGCTCGTAGACGGCCTTGAGGGCGGCGTGGGGGTTCGTCCCCGGCTTCTGTGCATGGGCTGGGGGGCACGGGGGGGGGTCACTGCACCCCACAGAGCCCCCCCGAGCCCCATAGCACCCCACAGAGCCCCCCCAGACCACTATAGCCTCCCATAGCAGCCCATGGCACCCTGTAGATCCCCACCAGCACCCCCAAAAACCCCAGAGAACCCCCCCAAACCCCTCAACACTCCATAGAGCCCCCCCAGCACCCCATAGAGCCCCCCCAGACATCCATAGTCCCCCACCAGAAGCCCCCAGACCCACATAGCACCCCATAGCCCCTCCCAAGACCACCCGCAGACCCCACAGTCTCCCATAGCCCCCCATAAACGCCCACCAGCACCCCCAACCCCCCCTAGCACACCATAGACACCCCCAGGACCCCTATAGCCCCCCCCCCCCCAAATCCATCCAGACCTCCATAGTCCCCCACCAGAAGCTCCCAGACCCCCCATAGCCCCCCCAGCCTACCCCACAGTCTCCCACAGCCCCCCCATTAAGCCCCTCAGGACCCCCATCCCAGGACTGCCCCCCCCCCCCCCCACCTGCGAAGGCCAGCTCCTCCAGAATCTTGTCCACCGAGGCCCCATCAGCCGCCTGCGGCTCCATGGGGCTCAGCACCACCCGCGCCTCCGTCCCGAAGGTGATGATCCCGTAGTGGGGGGCTGCCCCATAGCTGGCGATCTGGGGGGGCGGGAGGTGATGGGGGGGGTCAGGGGGGTTTGGGGGGACCTGGGGGATCGGGGGGGGTGCCAGGGGAGTCCAAGGGGGAGATTTGGGGGGTCTGGGGAGTCTGACGGGGGGGTCTGGGGGAGCCACCTTCTCCACCAGCTCCCTGAGCGCGTTCCGGGCGTCCCCGAAATCCTCGGGGCCGATGCTCTGGGACGCATCCAGCACCAGGTAAATGTTCAGGGCAGCTCCGGGGCTCAGGCGGATCCGACGCTTTTCCAAGGGGCCTGGGGGGGGAGGGGGGCAGGGGCACGCTGCAACCCACCGCAACCCACTGCGACCCCCACCAAGCCCCACAGGGACCCATGGAGCCCCCCCAAAAACCCCACTGGGGCCCACAGCACCGCATGGCGACTCCCACCGAGCCCCTCCTGACCCACAGAACCCCATGGGGACCCGCCAGCCCCAACCCTGACCCACGGTGACCATTGGACCCCCATGACTCCCTGTGCTCCCCACAGACACCCCATGGCCTCCCGATATCCAAATACCCCCATAGCTCCCCAGCCCCATGGTCCCCCAACCCCCCATAGCCCCCCCGAGACCCTCATGGCCCCCCAGCCCCCCCCCCAGTGCCCCCCATAGCCTCCCCTAGACCCTCATGGCCCCCCTTCAGCCCCCCCATAGCCCTCCATGTCCCCCACCCCTGGTGTCGTTGGCCTCGGCCACCTCCACGGTCTGGGCGAGGGAGGCCAGGAAGGAGGCAGCCACGTCCTCGGGGGTGTCGAAGGAGTTGGGGTCTGGGGGTGGGGGCACCGGGTCACCCCCCCGCTCCTGACCCCAACCCTGCCCCACACGAGACCACCCCCCCCCCGCAGCCTCTGCCCCAAAAGGGTACTCGCCCCCGAAAAAGGGACACCATAACCCTCATAGGGCCCCCCCATATCCCATAGACCCCCACCCCCACCCCACAGGGCCTCCGGGACCCTGCACTCCCTGGGCACCCCTCCTCACCCCCCCCCCCGACCATCCCATGGCTCCCAAGAGCCCCCAGGACCCCCCCAAAGCCCATCCCCGTGGCACCAGGGCTCCAGATCCGCACACCCCACTGATCCCCAGCCCCTCACCATGGCGTTTGGCCTTCAGCCCCCCCACCGTACCCCACAACCCCCTTCAGGACCCCCCAGGACACCCCCCCAGAGCCCATCACCATGGTATCAGGGCTCCAGATCCGCATACCCCACTGATCCCCTGCCCCCCCCCCCCAGCCCCTCACCGTGGCCTCTGGCCTTCAGCTCCCCCCCCGCCCCGTACCCCACAACCCCCTCCAGAACCCCCCCCCAGCCCCTCACCGCGGCATCGGGGCTCGGTGCCACTCCAGACGCCCCCCTCCAGGCAGCGTCGCTCGGCCGACCCCACCAGCTGCAGCCCGGGCCGGCAGCGGTACCGGACCCGTCCCTCCACCCCGTACCCCGACCCCTCCTTGGTGGCCCCCGGTGGGACCCCCGGGGCCGGGCAGGCCCCCGCTGCGGGCAGGCGTCAGGGTGTGACGTGGGGGGGGGGACACGGGGGGGGGGGCACACGGGGATGCTCAGGGATGCAGGGAGACTCGGGGGGATGCGAGGGTGCTCGAGGGACGTGGCGGGGGGGACACGGGGACGCTTGGGGGGCCACGAGGATGCTCAGGGGACGGGGGGGGTACAGGGGACGTGGGGACACCTGGGGGGACATGGGTGTGCGGGGCAGGGGGACATTTGGGGGGCACCGGGGGATGGGGACGGGGGACATGGGGCAACATGGGGATGGGGGAGACGGGGACGTGGGGGGGGACACGGAGGGCGTGGGTCGTGGGGATATGGGGGGCAATGGGACAGGAGATGTGGGGACAAGAGGGGGGGCGAGGGGGACGCGTGGGGGACACCCGGGATGCCCAGGAGATGTTGGGGGGGGCCCGGGGCGGACCGAGGGACAGGCAGACACAGGCGCCCCCCCCCCCCCCACGCCCTGCGCCCCCTCACCGCCATCGTCGCAGACGGGGGTGGCCCCCCCCCAGCGCCCCCCGGGGCCGCAGACGCGGACGTGGGGTCCCCGCAGGGTGAAGCCCCCGAAACAGCCGAACTCCATGCGGGAGCCGGGGGCGTGACGCCCCCCCCGCGGCCAGAACCAGCCGTGCTCGAACTCCAGCGGCGCCGGGCACCAGACGGCTGGGGGGGGGGGGACACACGGGGGGCACCAGTGAGCCCCATTGCCCCCCCCCCCCACCCCTCTGTGACCCCCAGAGACACCCAGAACCTCTCGGGACCCCCCCAGGGGACCCCCCAGCCCCCAGGGACCCCCTGGCCCAAACTACCCCCCTGGGACCCCCAACGACACCCCCTGGGACCCCCAGGACCCTCAATGACACCCTGGGACCCCCCCCCAGCCCGATAGAGGTTTCCAACCCCCGTGTCCCCCCCAAGGACCCCCAATAACCTCCCCCGTGACCCTCCCTGTCCCCCCAAGGACCCCCCAGCGCCCCCCCCCCCCCCGCGACCCACCTTGGCAGCGGGGTGTGACCCCCCCTGGCAGGGGGTCCCAGGTCCCCTCGGGGCTGCAGCGCCGGAGGCCGGTGGGGAGGGGGGTGCTGCCGGGGGGGCAACGGTAGCGCAGCCCCTCTCCCCCCGCCACCAGCTCCCCCCAGCCCCCCTCGATCGGCACCAGCGCCGGGTCGCAGCGAGGGGGGTCGGGGGGCAACGTGGGGGGGGTCCCCGGGATGGTTGCCGCGGGGCTGCCTGTGGGGTGGGGCACACCGTCAGCGGCGGGGGGGGGGGGGCGAGGGGGCTGGGGGGCGGCCGGGGGGGGGGGGGCTGGGGGGGGCACCGACCATCGGCGGGGGCCAAGAGGAGCAGGAGGGCGAGGAAGGCTCCCGCCATGGCCGTGGGTCCGAGCCCGTCCGTCTGTCCGTCCGCGGCCTCTGTGGGGCCGACAGGGCCGCGGGGGGGGTTGTGAAATACCGGCCCCCCCCCCGCGGCCTACGGGAAGTGACAGGTTGGGGGGGGTGGGGGGGGTGCCGGGGCTTCCCCGCACCCCGGGGTTCCCAGCCGCCCCCCACCCCGGCCCTACAGGGGACCCAGGCGTCGGGAAGCAGACCCCCCCCCCCCCCGGGGGTCCAGCCCCACCTGCCTCCCACCTCGGGGTAACGAGGCCTCATTAACAGCAGCTGCGGCTAACGAGGGTCCCACCCTGAACTCCTGGATCCCCTGCTCCAACCCCCCCAATAAGGGACCCAGATGTTCGGGGGGGGGGGGGGCAGAGCAGGATTCCCCCCCCCCCCCGAAGACCCAGGCACCTGGGTGCACCTCCCCACCCCCACCCGCCGGCACCCAGCCAAGCCATGGGGGGGGCCCAGCCGGGAAGAGGCGGCACCGCGACGCCCTGGAAGGAAGCTCACGGCGGGGGAGGGGGGGGGCACAAGCTTTATTGTGGGGGTGGGGGTCACGACCAGGGTCGGCGTTAGCGCAGGGGGGCGAAGGCGAGGACCCCCCCCAGGTGCCGGCGCAGCCACGGCTGGACGCGGAAGAGGCTGATGTGGAAATCGCGGGGTCGGTGTCCGGGGGGGGCCGGGGGTCGAAGCGGGACCCCCCCAGCCGTGCGCCGTCCCCGCCGGCACGGGTCGAAGGTGCCCCAGCTCACCACCCCCACCTGTGGGGCAGGCGTGGACCCAGGCCTCCGGGCACGGGGGGCCCCGGCCTCCGAGCCTGGGGGTCCCCGGCGTCCGGCTTTGGGGGTCCCGGCACCGGGGACCCCCCGGGTTGGGCCCCCCCCCCCCTCACCTGAATGAAGCGGTGCCTCCTCTCCAGGAACAGCGACCCCCCGGACTCCCCTGGGGGAGGCAGAGCGGGGGCGGGGTGGGAAGGTGCCAGGACCCCCCCGACCCCCCCCCCCCCAGCACCCCCCCATCGCCCCCACTCACCTTTGCAGGTGGCGGCCTCGGGGGGGCCCCCGCTCTCCTGCCCCGAGCAGAGGAACCGATCGGTCACCACCTCCCCCAGCGCCACTTCGGCGTAGGGCGTCCCCGGCTGCGTCGCCCCCGAAGCGCAGGCGGCCCACTGCGGGGGGGGGGGACAGGCCTGGGTCACCCCCCGGCACGCCTGGGTCCCCCCCGCAAGCCCACATCCCCACCTGCCTTGGTCCCCAGGGGTGGGGGGATGTGTGGGATGGAGCAGGGACCCCCAGACACCTGGCGTCTCCCCCAAACTCCTGGGTTCCCCCTGGACACCCGGGTCCCCCCCCGAACGCCGAGGTCCCCCATGAACCCCGGGGTCCCCCCCAAATGTGGGGTCCCCGCCAAACGCCTTGGTCTACCCCAAATTCCGGCGTCCCCCCCAGACTCCCAGGTCTCCCTGAACCCCTGGGTCCCCCCCAAATGCCGGGATCCCCCACCAAATGCCTGGGCCCCCCCCAGACACCTGGGTCTCCCTGAACCCCTGGGTCCCCTCCAGCTGCCTGGGTTCCCCCCAAACGCCAGGATCCCCCCCAAATGCCGGGGTTCCCCCCCCCCCCCCCCCCAGGACGCCGGGGTCCTCACCGCCTCCTGCCTCTTGATCTGCACCCCCAGCCTCTGCGGGTCCAGGGACACGAACTCAGCCGGGACCCGGGGCCGGCCCAGCAGCTCGGCCTCTGGGGGGGCAGGCAGGGGGGCAGGCTCAGCACCCCGCATGCCTGGGCAACCCCCGACGCCTGGGTGTCCCCCCCGGACGCCGGGGTCCCCACCTTGCTCCTCGCAGGTCATCCCCGGCGGTTTCCTCATCGCCCGGTTGGCGTCTTCGGTGCAGGGGATGCAGACGCGCCTGGGGCGAGAAGGGGGGTTCGGGGTGCCCCTGGGGACCCCCCCCGTGCCCCCTCCACCCCCCCGCTCACCTGGGGGTCCCGCGGGTCCCCACCTCCCGCTCCAGCTCCACCAGGGCCACGTCGTAATCGTAAAATTCGGGGATCCCCCGGGACACCCCAGCACGGACGTCGAAGTCCTCGTGGAGCACCCAGCGCTGGAGGGGCACAAGCTCCCCCTCCCCTGCCCCCCCCCCCCATCAGCCAAACGCCAGGGTCCCCCCGGAGCGGGGGGGTGGGGGGTGGGCAGGGGAGCGGGGGGTCCCCCCGAGCATCCTACCCAGGTCGGCGGTCCAGGCGTGGGGCGCGGGGCCCCCCAGGAAGCAGTGTGCCGCCGTCAGCACCCAGCGGCCCCCCACCAGGGACCCCGCGCAGCGCTGCTCCCGCCCTGCCTGCGGCACAGCCGTCAGCACCCACGGGTGACGGGGTCCCCCCCAAGGGGGGGGGGGGTCCCGGACGCCTGGGTCCCCTGGGAGGGGGTTTGGGGGGAGGAGGGGGGCCCAGATGCCTGGGCCCCCAGTGGGCTGTGGGACCCCCCAAACATCTGGGTCCCTAGTGGGCATTGGGGTGCAGGACCCCCCCCAGACACCTGGGTCCCCAGTGGGCTGTGGGACCCCCCCAAACATCTGGGTCCCTAGTGGGCATTGGGGTGCAGGACCCCCCCCAGACACCTGGGTCCCCAGTGGGCTGTGGGACCCCCCCAAACATCTGGGTCCCTAGTGGGCATTGGGGTGCAGGACCCCCCCCAGACGCCTGGGTCCTCAGTGGGATGTGGGTCCCCCCACAGTGGGGGTCTCACCCTCAGGATGACGTGCCAGGGGGGCCGGGAGGCTCCGGCGGGGACGATGACGCCGCAGAGGTCCCCAAGGGTGGTGGCCACCAGCGCTGCCTCCAGCGCCTGCCGCAGCGCCTCCGCGTCCGCCAGCTTGAAGGCGTGGGTCTCGTCCCGCCGGTGCGAGGCCACCGCCGCCAGCTCCGCCACGTCCACCTCCAGCGCCCCCACCCCAAAGGCGTAGATGTCTGGGGCAGGGGGACAAGGGGGACTCAGAGGGGCATGGGAGGGGTCTGGGGGCAGCTGGAACTGGGCTTGGGGTGTCAAAAATGGGGTTGGGGGCACCTATTAGGGGCTCGGTGGGTATCTGAGGTGGGTTTGGGGCACCCAAAATGGGTCTGGGGCACCTAAAAGGGGGTTTGGGGCATCTCAGTGGTGCTTGAGGCACCTAGAACAGGGCTTGGGACACTTCAACAGGGCTTGGGGCATCTAGAACAGGGCTTGGGGCACCTAGAGCAGGGCTTGGGGCATTTCAAAAAGGGTCGGAGGCAGCTAAAAGGGGGCTTGGGGGCACCTCAATGGGTGTTTGGGGTGTCAGGATGGATCTGGGGTCACCAAGGTGGGGTTGGAGGCACCTAAAAGGTGTTGGGTGACCCAGAACATGGCTCTGGGTGCCCAGAGCCGGCCCCACGTGGGCTGGGGTGGGGGCAAGGTCCAGCCCTGGGGACAGGGACGGGGCTGTGACCGCACGGGCAGGAGGGGCCCAGCAGGGCCACCCCAGCAGTGGCGCAAGAACAAACAGTGATGGGGGCAGACGGGGCCAAGGACACACAGAGCGGGGACCTGGTAGGGGTTGTGGGGAGCTGCATGGGGGCCCTTGGGGGGTGCGTTGGCCCCAAACCACCCTCAAGGTCCTCAAACCACCCCTGCAGTCCCCAAATCCATCTTCATGGTCCCAAAAGCCACCACTGAAGTCCTCAAACCACCCTCAAGATCCCCAACGTCCTCTTTAATGTCCCCCAACCACCCTCGAGGTCCCCAAAACCATCTTTGAGGTCCCAAGAGCCACCATGATGTCTCCAAACCACCCTCAGGATCCCCAAAACCATCTTCAAGGTCCCCAAAAGCCACCACTGAAGTTCTCAAACCACCCTCAGGATCCCCAACATCCTCTTTAATGTCCCCAAACCACCCCTGAGGTCTCCAAAGCCACCCTTGAGATCCCCAACACCATCTTCAAGGTCCCAAAAGCCACCACTGAAGTCCTCAAACCACCCTCAAGATCCCTAACATCCTCTTTAACGTCCCCAAACCACCCTCAAGGTCCCCAAAACCATCTTCAAGGTCCCAAGAGCCACCATGAGGTCCCCAGCACCACCCTCGAGGTCCCCAAAGCCACCCTTCATGTCCCCAAGATCCCCCCAAGGTCCCCATACCCCCGCAGCACCCACCCAAGTAGTCCTCCCGGTCCGGCTTGATCTCCAGCACGTCCTCAATCTTAGCCACCACGTCCCGGGGGTGCCCCCCAACGTTGAACCTGCCTGTGGGGCAGTGAGATGGGGGGTCACCCAGGTCTTCGCCCCCTCCCCCGGGTGTCCCTGTCCCCCCACTCCAGGTCCCCACCGTCCGTCAGCAGGATGATGACATGGCGGACGTGCCGCCAGGAGTCGGGGTGGCCCATCCGCTCCGCCCGTGCCTTCTGGAAGAGGAGCATGTGGTAGACCTCCATCAGCGCCCCGCGGACGTTGGTGCCCGTCGCGTTGCCGTGGTCTATGGGGAGATGGAGACCCGCCAGGTCCCAGACACCAGGGTCCCTTCCCCGGATGCCGGGGTCTCTTCCCGGCCGCTGGGACGCACCGGTGAAGGTCATGTTCTCCAAGCGGTGGAGAACCTCGTCGGCATCGGCCGACTCGTCCTCGGCCGTGGAGACAATGACCAGGGCCCGACTGGCGAAGGAGATGACAGCAAAGCTCACGGCCACCTCGAAGCTGCTGAGCTGTGGTGGGGAGGGGGGTCAGGTCCCCACCACAGTCCCAGCCTGCTCCTCCATGGTCCCACCATGGTGTCCCCATGGTCCTGCCATGTGTCCCTGTGGTCCTACCAAGGTTTCAGTTCGTTCCTCTGTGGTCCCACCATGATCCCACCCAGGATCCATCACAGCTCCCCCATGGTCCTGCCATGGTCCCAGCCTCTCTCACCGTGGTCTCCTCCATCCTTGGTGGTCCCACCCATCCCACTGTGGACCACCCCTGTCTCACCATAGTCCCACCATGGGGTTCCCATTCTCCCGTTACAGTTCTAGCAAGGTCCCAGCCTGTTCCTCCCTGGTCCCACCGTGATCCCACCATGGTTCCATCCATGATCCCACAACAGTCCCACGCATGGTCTTACCCATGGTCCCACCATGACCCCACCCAAGATCCCACCAATGATCACACCATGGTTGTACCACAGTCCCTCCCAAGTCCCACCTCATCCCATCCCTATGGTCCTAACCCACAATTCCAGCCCATTCCCACCTCAGTGTCTGTCCCCCAACCCCGTGTCCCCCCCCACCCCATGACCCACCCTGTCAACGATAGCGGCCCCACACTCCTGGAAGAGGTGGAAGTTCTCCGAGCGGACGCTGCCCGAGGCGTCGAGGAGCAGGTAGACGTGGAGGGACCCCTCGCTGCTCAGCACGATGCGACGGCCCAGGGACGAGTCTGGGGGACACCCCCGCGTGTCACCCCTGCCGGGGGGGGGGGGGCCGTGTCCATGTCCCCCCTCCTCAGACACCGGGGTCCCCCCCCAGACCCACCGTTGTGGGGGCGGGCGCCCGCCAGCTCCAGGACGGAGGTGAGAGACGCTCCGAAGCCCTCGCTGACGTCCTCGGGGAGGTCGTAGGCGTAGGGGTCTGTGGGGGGGGACACACGCGGGGGGGGATGACATGGGGACACACGCATGAGGCTGCAGAGGGCTGGGGGGGCATGGGGGGGGAAGTGGGGGGACCCCAGGGGGACCAGGGGGCTGGGGGCGGCACAGGGGGACCTCGGGGCGTGGTTCTGGGGGAACACAGGGACCTGGGGGGGGGTCCGGGGGGGGCACAGTGGGTGAGAGGGGTCCCTGTGGGTCGCAGAGGGGCGTTCATTGGGCATCCCGGGGGGGCCACTGGGGTTCAGGGAGTCATTGGGGTCGGGGGGTCACAGGGGCCATGGAGGGTCCCGGGGGGGTCCTCGGGGTCACAAGGGTCGGGGGTCCCTGGGGGGTGACGGGGGTTGTTAGGGGGGGTCAGCGGTGCCCACCCACAAGAGTGGGGGGGGACGGGACGGGGACACACTCGGGGGAAGGGCCGCGGTACGGGGAGGGGGCGGAGTCAGGCGGGGGCGGGACCCCCAGTGGCCACGCCCCCTGTCACTCACGGCGGCAGGAGGGCTCGGGGCCGGACCAGCGGCCCGTCTCCAGGCAACGGCGGTGGGCGGGGCCCAGCAGCATCAGCCCCGCCCCGCAGCGCACGTGCACCACGGCCCCTCGCTGCCGGCCCCGCCCCGTCGTCAACCCCCCGGCGGGGGCCGGGGCCGGGGGACAGTCACCCGCTGGGGGGGGGGGCATTAGGGGTGGGGGGGGCACCCCTCGGGGACCCCCAACCCCACCCCAGCCCTACTGCTACCCAGTAGGGACCCCCCAACCCTCTTGCTACTCCCCCGACCCCTCACTCGGGGCTCTATAGGGACCCTTGAACCCACCCTGAGCCCACAGGGACCCCCAGCACCCCCCAACCACCCGGACCCCCCAGTCACAGGGACCCAAGGCTCCCGGGGGGGGAGAGGTTTTTTTTGGGGTCTGACAAGGGATTTTGGGAGGGATTTTGGGTCTTCCAGGGGATTTCGGGGGCTCCCCAGGGTATCTGGGGGCGATTTGGGGGCCTCAAGAGGGATTTTGGGAAGGATTTGGGAGCTCCCAGGGTATTTGGGGGCACTCAGAGGGATTTGGGGGGGATTTGGGGTTCCCAGGGGGATTTGGGGGGCTCTCGGGGGGATCTAGGGGGCTGATTTTAGGCTCCCAGGTGGGTCTGGTGGAGAATTTGGGGCCTCCATGGAATTTTGGGGCCTCCCGGGGGGATTTTTGGGGCTCCCGGGGGGATCTGGGGCGGGATTTGGGGTTCCCGGGGGGATATGGGGGGGGATTTGGAGTTCCCAAGGGGCCCTGGGGGGGGATTTGGGATTCCCGGGGGGATTTGGGGGGGCTCTCAGGAAGATTTAGTGGGGGATTTGGGGCTCCCAAGGGGATTCTGGGGGCTGATTTGGGGCTCCCAGGCGGATCTGGGGGGGGGATCTTCTCCCCTCGCCCCGGGCCGTTCGGGGGTCCCGGTGTCCCCGGCTCTCACCGCCGTCGTCGCAGACGGGGCTGGTGCCGCTCCAGAGGCCTCCGGGCCGGCAGCGCCTCCGGGCCGGCCCCCGCAGCACGAACCCGTCGTCGCAGGCGAAGGCCAGAACGGCCCCGGGGGGGTGCGAGGGGCGGCGGGGGGAGAGCGTCCCCTGCGGGAACGACAGCGGCGACGGGCACCGCAACTCGGGGGGGGGCAAAGGGGACCCAGGCGTCCGGGGGGGTCCTGCCCGTCCCCCCCCACTCCAAAGGGGACCCAGGCGTCCGGGGGGGTCCTGCCCGTCCCCCTCCACTCCAAAGGGGACCCAGGCGTCCGGGGGGGGGGGGGGGTGTCCATGGGGGACCCGGGCGCCCGGGGCGGGTCTCTCCAGCCCACCCCAAGGGGGTCCCCGCGGTCGCGGCGCACCTTTGCAGACGACGGGGGTCTCGTTCCCGGCGGTGGGGCAGCGGCCGGGGCGGTGGCGGGGGGGCGGGTGGGGGTAGGTGCCCGGGGGGCAGCGGGACCCGGCGGGGGGGCAGGCGGTGGGGCGGGGGGGGCCGCTGCCAGCGGCGGCCGGGCCGGGCCGGGCCCCCCCGGCAAGGAGCAGGAGAGTCAGCACCCAGGGGACCATGGCCGGGACGGCGGGGACCCCCGGGGGGGCGCCAAGAAAAGGAGAGGGGCGGGGCCTCCCCGTGACCCCGCCCCCCGGGGGGGGCGGAACAGCAGGCAAACCCGCCCCCGGGGCGGGGCCAGCCGGGGAAACCCCGCCCTCGGGGCGGACCCGCTCCCGGGGCGGGGCCATACGGGACAACCCCGCCCCCGGGGCGGAGGCAGTCTGAGCGGACCCGCCCCCACCAGGGGCGGAGCTACTTGGGGAAAAGCCCCGCCCCCGGGCGGAGCCGGCCCCCCGGCCCGCCTCCGCCTCCGCCCGACATGGCGGCCCGTTGCCATGGGAACGGCCGGCGCGCGCTGTCGCGGGCTGATGACGGCAGGTGGGCGGGGCCGCGCTCCCAGAATGCCCCGGGGGAGGCGGGGAGGGGGTCGGGCCCCCCCGGCCGTGTCCCCCCGCATCCCACAATGCCCCGCGCCGCGCCCCCTCCCCCGCCGCGGCCCCTTTAACGGCGCTGCCGCGCGCCGGCGGCGCTCGAGGCGGTAACGGCGCGCGCGGGGGGGCGAGGCGGGGGCGGCCAACGGGGGCGCGGGGGGGGCCGGGGGGGGGGCCAATAGGGGCCCGGCCCGCGGGGACCAATGGGGGCGCGGGGGGGCCCCGCGCGGGCCAATGGGGGGGGCGGGCGGGGGCCGGTGGGGGGGCGGGGGGCGCGCGGTGACGTCAGCGCGGCCTTGTCTCCCCAGGTGGAGCCACGTGACCCCCGGCGCCCCCTCCCAGCGCTCCCAGCGACCCCTCCCCCTTCCGCCACTGCCCCCAGTGCCCCCCGTCCGTTCCGCAGCGCTCCCGGTGCCCCCTGCGCTCCCAGCAGCCCCAGCACCCCCTCCCGTTGCTCCCAGTGCCCCGTCCCAGTGCTCCCAGTAATCCCTCCTGCTGCTCCTGGCCCCCTCAGTAACCCCTCCCCGTCCCCCCAGCTCTCCCTCCCAGTGCTCCCATTGTTCCGAGTCCTCCCAGCAGCCTTTCCCAGTGTTCCCAGTAACCCCTCCCAGTGCTCCCAGTCTCCTCAGTAGCCCCTCCCAGTGCTCCTCGTGCCCCCAGTAAGCCCTCCTGTTGCTCCCGGTAACCCCTTCCAGTGCTCCTGGTCCCCCCACTAACCTGTCTTATTGCTCCCCGTGCTCCCAGTAACCCTCCCATTGCTCCCAGTTCCCCCAGTAACCCCTTCCAGTGCTCCCAGTGCTCCCATTCCCCCAGTGTTCCCACCCCAGTGTTCCCAGTCCCCCCAGTAACCCCTTCCAGTGCTCCCAGTGCTCCCATTCCCCCAGTGTTCCCTCCCCAGTGTTCCCAGTCCCCCCAGTAACCCCTTCCAGTGCTCCCATTCCCCCCGTGCTCCCAGTCCCTCCAGTAACACCTCCCAGTGCTCCCAGTAGCCCCTCCCAGTGCCCCCAGTCCCCGAGTAACTCTCCCAGTGACCCCATTCACCCCAGTAGCCCCTCCCAGTGCTCCCAGTCCCCCCCGTAACCCTCCCTTAGTGTTCCTGGTCCCCCCAGTAACACCTCCCAGTGCCCCCGGTAACCCCTCCAGTGCTCCCGGTCCCCCCACTAACCCCTGCCAGAGCCCCCATTCCCCCCAGTAACCCTCCCCAGCGCTCCCAGTCCCTGCGGCGCCCCGGCCACCATGTCGTCGTGCGCAGAGGTGCTGCGTTTCCAGCTGCCGGGCCACGAGGCGGCCGCCCTGCGGAGCATGAACCGGCTACGGGCGGAGGAGCGCTTCTGCGACGTCACCATCGTGGCGCGGAGCCTGCGCTTCCGAGGCCACCGCGTCATCCTGGCCGCCTGCTCCCCCTTCCTCCGCGACCAGTTCCTCCTCAACCCGGCGGCCGAGCTCCGTGTCTCGCTGGCCCACAGCGCCCGCGTCCTGGCCGACCTCCTCCTCTCCTGCTACACCGGCGCCCTCGAGTTCGCTGGCCGCGACCTCGTTAATTACCTGACGGCCGCCAGCTACCTGCAGATGGAGCACGTGGTGGAGCGCTGCCGCGGCGCCCTCGCCCGCTTCATCCAGCCGCCCCCCCCCGCCGGGCAGCCCCCCCTGCGCCCCCCGCCACCCCCCAAGCCCGAGGAGGAAGAGGAGGAGGAGGAGGAGGAGGACGCCGCACCAGACGTCTGCATCGTCAAGGTGGAGCCGGCGGCGGCGGCAGCAGCGGCGGTGGCGGCGGGGGCGCGGCGGCGGCGGGGACCCCGCACGTGGCCGCAGGCGGCGGCGACGGCGGCGGCGGAGGGGCCATCGGCCCCCCCCGAGCCCCCCCGGCCCCCGCCGCTGGGGGTGGTGAAGGCGTGTTACAGCCTGGCCGAGGACGCTGAAGGCGAGGGGCTCCTCATCTTCCCCGGCGGCAGCGGTGGCGGCGGCGGCAGCGGGACAGCGGCGGAGGAGCCAGGCGGTGCCAACCCGCCGGCGGCAGCGGCGGCATCGGCGGCGGCATCAGCGGCGGCATCAGCGGCCCCGGCGGCGGCCCCGGCGGCGGCCCCGGCGCGGTGCGGGAAGTGCGGCGAGGCCTTCCAGGGCGTGGAGAAGCTGGTGTTCCACATGCGGGCCCAGCACTTCGTCTTCATGTGCCCGCGGTGCGGGAAGCAGTTCAACCACAGCAGCAACCTCAACCGGCACATGAACGTCCACCGCGGCGTCAAGTCGCACGGCTGCGGCGTCTGCGGCAAGAGCTTCACCCAGAAGTCGACGCTGCACGACCACATGAACCTCCACAGCGGCGAGCGGCCGTACCGCTGCTCCTACTGCGACGTCCGCTTCGCCCACAAACCCGCCATCCGCCGGCACCTCAAGGAGCAGCACGGCAAGACCACCGCCGAGAACGTGCTGGAGGCCAGCGTGGCCGAGATCAACGTCCTCGTCCGCTGACGGGGCCGGGGGGGGCGGGTGGGGGGGACCCCCGGGGTCAGCTGCACCGGAGCGGGGGAGGGGGTCTGCCCGGATGCCTGGGTCCCTCGGCGGATAATGGGGTGCACCCCGCCGGGATGCCGGCGTTCATCTGTGGATGAGGGGGGGTCGCCCCGCCGGGACGCCGGGGTTCCTCTGTGGATAAGGGGGGCGCGCGGCACCCAGACGCTGGGGTCCCCCCCAAGGACGATGGGTTTGTGGGACCCAGATGCCTGGGTCGTCCCGTCCCCCCCCGCTGCAGATAAGGGGGTGCACCCCACCTGGACGCCTGGGTCACCCCCATGGATAAGGGGGGGGTCGCCTTCAGCCAGACGCCTGGGTTCCCTCGTAGATAAGGGGGGGGCTCTGCCCAGATGTGTGGGTCCCCCCACGGACACCCCACTCGGACACCCAGCTCACCCCATGGATAAAGGGGGGTCACCCTGACCAGACGCCATCGTTCCCCCCCCCGCCCCCAGACGCTGGGTTTGCTGGTCTTGGGCACCGGGGTCCCTTGGTGGATGTTGGGGTCCAGCCCCCCCCTCAAAGGCGGGCTTTGTTTCCCCCCCTCCCCACCCCAGACACCTGGGTCCTCTCTTGGGGGGGGGGGGGGGGGGGGAGTGTCACGGGGGTGTCCCCCCCAGATGCTGGGGTTCTCCCTGTAGCTTGTAGGAAAGGTCATGTGGGGTCACCCTGAGACCTGGGTCGTGTGTCCCCCCCTGGATGCCGGGCACCCCCCCCCCGGACGCCTGGGTTCCCCTTTAGCTTGTAGTGATGGGGGGGGGAAGGAGATTTGAGGGGAGGGGGGCTGCCCAGATGCCTGGGTCCCCACCCGGATGCCTGGGTTCTCTGTAGTGTAGGGGGGGAAGGAGTGGGGGGGGGGGGGATTGGAGGGGGGGGGGCCCCGGATGCCTGGGTCCCCTTTGGAGGGGGGGGGGGGGCTGGGGGGTAGAGGGTTAAAGTTGGGGGCAGGGGGGACCCGAATGCCTGGGTCCCTCCTGGGGGGTTGCAATGGGGGATAGCGAGGGTAGGGGTTAGAGCGGAGGAGGGGGGGGGCTACGTGGATGCTGGGGTCCCCTTTTGGGGGGTGTCCCGTCCCCCACCGCCACTCTTAGAGACTTTTTGTAATAAATGAGAAAAATAACAAAGCAAAACCAACCGCCGATTTTGGGTCACGGGGGGGAGCAGGTTGGGGTCCCCCCCCCAGGAGAACGGGGGGCCCGAGCGCCTGGAGGGGGCGTGGTCTGCGGGGTGGGGCGGAGCAAGCCTGGGTTCCGCCCCCCCGGGGAAGACAATGCCCCCGGACGCCGAGGGAAGTGGGCGGGGCGGCGTCCGCGGTCCCTTTAAGCGGGGAGCCCCGCCCTTTTCCCGCGCCGTGACGTCGGAAGCGGCGCGCGCGCGCGGCGGCGGCCGGCAGCGATGGAGGTGGCGGGAGGCGGCGAGGTCCGGGGGGGGGGGGGGGGGGGGACGACGGGAGGAGGAGGAGGAAGGGGGGGGCACAGCGAGATCGAGGCCGAGGGGGGGGACACGACACCCGGGCGTCCGGGGGGAGGGAGGGGCTGCGCCGGCGCCTTTGTGCTGTCGGGGGGCGGGGGGGGGGCGTGGTCCGGACGCCTGGGTGTCGTTCCCCCCCCCCCCCCCCCCCGCGGACGCCTGGGTCCCCCCGCCCTCACCCCTCTCTGCCCCCCCAGGACCCCCCCGGCGGGACCCTCGTGGTGGAGGCGGCGGGAGATCCCGGTGAGTGCGGGGGGGAGGGGGGCAGCACCCTTGACTCCCGCCTTGATCCCCCGACCCCCCTTACATCCCCTGACCCCCGTCTCCCCCCCACCCAGGGCTCCTCCCCAGCAGCCCCGCCCCCCCTGACCCCCCCCAGAGCGGGGGGACCCCCCCCAGCGTGGGGGGCGCCCCCCCCGAGGAGGAACACGGGGGGATCCAGGCGTCCGGGAGCAGCCGAGAGGGTGGGGGGGGGTCCCCCGAGGGGGAGGGGCCGCAGGGGGCCCCCCCGGCCGGTGCCAGCCCTAAGGGGCTGCCAGGTAACGGGGGGTGGGGAGGAATCCGGGGATGTATTTGGGGGTCGGGGGGGGGGGGGGCAGAGGCGTTCTGGGAGGGTCTAGGGGTGTTTTGGGGGTGGGGGGGAGCTTTAAAGGGGGTCTGGGGGCGTCCCGGGTGGGGTTTAGGGGCATTTTTGGGGGGGCCTGGGGGGTTGGGTGGTTCAGGGACATTTTGGGGGGCCCTATGGAGTCTTTAGAGCCTTATGGGGGGGCTTGGGAGGTGTACTGGGGGCTCAGGGAGGGTTTTGGGGGGTGGTCGAGGGTTTGTGGAGGGTGTGGGGGAGTCCAGGAGAGCTAGGAAGTATTTTGGGCGTTCAGGGAGGTTTGTGGGGGGGACGTTGTCTGAGTCTGGGTGGCATCGGGGGCTTTGGGGTGTTATTTTGGGGGTGTCTCATGACCTTTTGCCCCTAGGCCACGCGACGAAGACACTGCCGGGCTCTCCGGGGCGGGGGGTGGTTGGGGGTCCCCCCCCAGCCCCCCCAAGCCGGGCCAAGATGTCCTTGACAGGGGCAGGGAAGTCCCCCCCGGGGCAGAGCCTGGCTCTGAGGCTCCTCAGCCTCCCCGGCGGGCGGCCCCCCCCACCTGCCTCCCCGCCAGCCCCCCCGGAGCCCACCCCAGCCCCCCCCGAGCCCCCTGCCCGCCCCAAGGTCCACCGGGCCCGCAAGACCATGGCCAAGCCCAGCAACGGACAGGTGGGGGCCCCAGATGCCTGGGTCCTTTATGGGTGGGTGGCGGTGTGTCGTCCCCCCCAATGCCTGGGTTTCCCCCCACCCCCATGCCTGGGTTTCCCCCCTGGACGCCTGGGTCCCTTCCATGCCTCGCAGGTCCCCGAGAAGCGGGTGTCGGAGATGCTGCACTTCAGGGTTTCGGATGAGCTGCGCAGCATTGAAGAGCCTGGTGGGTCTCAGGGTGGGGGGGTGAGATGGGGTGGGGTACTGCGGGGCTGGGGGAGCCCCTGGGGGGGGGAACTGAGGGGGTCCTGGGGGTCCTAGGAGCAGGAATGGGGAGTTTGAGAGGTCATGGGGCAGGTTGGGGAGCAGTGAGAGGGTCTGGCGGGGCAGTTGCGGGGCTGGGGGGTCACCCCTGACCCCTGAACCCCCTTACTCCTCCCCCCCCCAGAGCCCCCCAAACGCCCCAAGATGGACTACGGCCCCGAGGGGCTGCACAAACGGCTGCAGAGACCCAGCCCCCGCGCCAGCACCGAGGTATGCCCACACACTGGCGTCGCCCCTGCCCCCCCAGCCCGGATGCTTGGGTCCCCCTAAGTCCCCACTGCACCCCTCTCCCGTCAGATCACAGTGACAGAGGAGATGGCTGCCCCCCCCCGCGGAACCCGGCCCAGTGACGACTGGGACAGCGAAGGTGGCGGCAGTTTCTCCCTTTTCTACGACGGCTTCAGCGTGGACGGGCATGGGGACTCGGACAGCAAGGTGGGACTGGGGGGGGGGGGTGTGGATGTGTGTCACTGGGAGGGACTGGGAGGTCACTGGGAGGCACTGGAGGGTCACTGGGAAGGACTGGAGAGCTCTGGGGCAGCCCGGGGGGGACTTGGGGGTTGTTGAGAGATGATGGGTTAATGCTGGGATGTCAGTGGGAGGGACCAGGGGGCTCTGGGGCAGCCTTGTGGGGGGACTTGGGGGGCATAGACACATGATGCAACTTACTGGAACATACTGGGGGAGGCACTGGTTGAGGCTGAGGGCTTACTGGGAGGACTGGGGAGCACTGGAGGGGTGATGCAGTGTATGGGGGAGTCATTGCTGGTTACTGGGGGGTCCCTAGTGGAACTGGGAGGGATGGGGGGGTGGGCATCGGAGCAGCCTGGGATCAGCATGGGGAGCTGGGGTGTCACTGGGAGGCACTGGGGGGGCTCCTGGATGCCTGAGTTCACATGGGGGGGGTCTCAGTCGGAGGGGGAGGGGGCCGGTGAGGCGCTGAGTGAGGAGGAGGAAGAGGAGGAAGATGAGGAAGATGAAGAGGAGGAGGAGGAGGAGGACGAGGAAGAAGAGGAGGAGGATGAGGAGTCGGGCAACGCCTCAGACCGGGTGAGGGGCACCGGGGGCTGCGGGATGGGGGGTCAGGGGAGGTTTGGGGGGGCCCTGACAGAGTGTGCGTGTGTCCCCCCCGCAGAGTGCCTCCAGCGCCCGGCGCAGGGCCCGGCGCCGCTGGAAGGAGAGTCCTTGGCTGAAACCGGCGCGGAAGCGCAAGCGGAAGGATCCCCGGGCCAAGGAGAGAGGTGGGGGCTCCCCGGGGTGGGGGGTGTCGGGGAGGGATGTGTTATAAGCCTCGGGACTTGTAAATTGGAGAGGGAGACCCCCAAAACGGATAAATTTGGGGGACAGAGGCCTTGAAACTCGTAGGTTGGGGAGGGGGGAGGCTTGACATGGGGAAATGGGGAATGAGGGAGCCCCAAACTGGAGGACTTGGGGAAAGGGGACCCCTGAAATGGTGGTGGTGGGGGGGGGCTTAAGGTGGTGATATCAGCCAAAGGGGGGGTCCCAACACACACGAATGTGGTGTGGGCAGCCTTGAAGGGGTGACTGAGGGGGGCGTGGCCCCCGGCCCTGCCTGACCCCTCCCTCCCTCCCCCCCCAGGGGTGCCCGGAGCCCCCCCCGGGGCCCCCCCCAGCGAATACACCGAGGTGCCCCTGGGCTGCCTGCAGCTGCCGGGGGGCGGAGCCCTCTCCCCGCAGCCCCCAGGTGAGGCCACGCCCCATTCCCTGGCCACCCCCCTGCCAGTCCCAGCTTTCTCAGGCTGTCTGGCCACGCCCACAGCAGCACTCCTGGGGCCCAGCCATCCCTCCTGGTCCTAGGCCACGCCCCCATCCTCCGATGCCCTGCCCCCCGGCACTGGCTCCACCCCCAGATGCAGTCCCATGCTGCTCTGCAGCCTCTCCTGTGGCCCCGCCAAGGCCCTAGATGACGCTCCCGCCCTAGACCACGCCCCCACCCTCCGAGGCCCCGCCCCCAGGTGCAATCCCAGTCCCTGCCATCCCTCGCTGCCCCGCCCCTGGTCCTAGACCACGCCCCCACCTCTCTGAGGCCCTGCCCCCAGGCACTGTCCTCCCTCGCGGCCCTGCCCCCCATAGACCGCGCCCTCCAAGACCCCACTCCCATAGACCCCCGCCCCCAGGTGCTCACCCCCTCCCTTCGCGGTCCCGCCCCCGCTCCCGGACCACGCCCCCACCTCTGAAGCCCCGCCCCAGGCACTGTCCCCCACCGCGGTCCCGCCCTCTGTCCCTAGACCCCGCCCGCAGGCGCTGCCCCTCCCCTCGCGGCCACGCCCCCACCCCGGCCCCGCCCCTCACGGAGCTGCCCCCCCCCTCCCCCGCAGGGCCGGCGGGGGCGCTGGGGGGGCTGGAGGCGGAGCGATTCGAGGAGCTGCCCCTCTGCTCCTGCCGCATGGAGGCCCCCAAGGTGGAGCGGGGGGGCGAGGGGGCGCGGGGGCTCTGCATGGCCACCGAGAGCGTCGACGGGCAGGTGGGGGCCGGGGGGGCACCCGGGGGTGGAAAAAGGGGGTGGGGGCTGGGAGGGGACCCAGGGGTGTGGGGGAACCCGGGGGAGGACCCGGGGGGGACACCCAGGGGTGGGCAGGGAACCCACGGGTGGGGAGAGGGTGGGGGCTGGGGGGAGGGCCTGGGCATCTGGGGGGACCAGGGCGGTGGCGGGGGGGCACTGAGTGTCAGGGGGACCCAGACACGCAGGAGGGAGGAGGGGAGCCCCAGCGTTTTGGGGGGTGGCCCCAGCATCTGGGGGGAGACTCAGTGTTTTGGGGGTGGCCCCGGCATCTGGGGGGAGACTCAGGGGTGCATGGCGGGGGGGGGACACCCAAGTGTTTGCGGGAGAGACCCAGGCACCCTGGTGACCCAGCAGGAGTGGTGAGGGTCCCCAAGTGAGATCGGGGTGGCAGAACCCACCCACCCCTCCCCCCCCCAGCACTGACACCCCCCCCCCCCCACCGGCCCCCCCTAGCTGAGCGGCTGCGGCAGCAGCATCCTGAAGCGGGAGACGATGCGCCCGTCCAGCCGCGTGCCCCTGATGGTGCTGTGCGAGAGCCACCGCGCCCGCATGGTCAAGCACCACTGCTGCCCCGGCTGTGGCTACTTCTGCACCGCTGTGAGTGGGGGGGTCCCCAAGACTTGCGGGGGGGTGGGGGTGTCACACAGCCCGGGGGGGGCACAGGGACCCCCCCACAGGCACTACTGCTTCCCCTGGCTGCGGCTACTTCTGCACTGCTGCGAGTGGCAAGGGGGTGTCCAGTGGGCCCCTTAGGGGACTCCTGTGCCCCCCCAGGGGACGTTCTTGGAGTGCCATCCCAATGTCCAGATTGGTGCTGGGCCCCCCGGACCCCCTGTACCCCCCCATATGCCCCCTTGGAGACCCCCTAAGACTTCTTGAGGACCCTCTGACCCCCCTGTGCCCCCCCAGGGGACGTTCCTGGAGTGCCACCCTGACGTGCGGATCGGGCACCGGTTCCACCGGGGCTGTGTCTCGCAGCTCAACGGGATGATTTTCTGCCCCCACTGTGGGGAAGACGCCTCCGAAGCTCAGGAGGTGACGCTGCCCCGCACCGAGGGGGCCCCCCCAGCCCCTGCCACCGCCCCCCCCGAGCACCGACGCCGTGCCCCGGCCCCCCGCACTGACGCCCCCACTCCCAGGTATGGGATGCGGGAGTTTGGGGGGGGGGGGGGGTATGAAGGGGTTTTGGCCGGGCTTGGGGGGTTTTAGGGTCATCTGGGGGAGGGGTTTGGGGGTATCTGG
This sequence comes from Astur gentilis, assembly GCF_929443795.1. Taxonomy (NCBI): domain Eukaryota; kingdom Metazoa; phylum Chordata; class Aves; order Accipitriformes; family Accipitridae; genus Astur; species Astur gentilis. The sequence goes on along the minus strand of NC_064915.1, from coordinate 459,569 downwards.
GAAAGGGGATACAGGAGTTTGGGGAAGCTTTTGGTGGTTTAGGGTCGGAGGAATTGGGGAAGTATACAGGGGTTTAAGGGAGTCTTGAGGGGGCTATGAAGGGGCGGGCCTAGGGGGGCTCTGAGGGTACACAGGGGTTTTGGGGTTCTTGAGAGGGTTCTGGGGGGATACAGAGGGGTTTGTGGGGTACACAGGGCTTTAGGGGGGTCTTGGGGGACATCTGGGGGGTACACAGGGGTGTGAGGAGCCTGAGGGTGCTTGGGGGGGTGTGTCTTAAAAAAGTTTGGGGGGCTTAAAGGGGTCTGGGGGGCTGTGTAGGGGTCTGGAGGCATCTCAGGGGGTGTTTGGGGGTGAAAGGACTTAAGAGGTTTGGGGTGGTGGGGGGTCCCAGGGGTGCCCCAGCCACCCTGACATCCCCCCCAATCCCTCCCCAGCGCACGGATGCGGGGGCAGGGCGAGGGCCGGGCACCCCCCCCGGACCCCCGGGCCGAGCCCATCGACAGCTCGGGGGGGCCGACGCTGGCCCTGCCCTCGGGGGGGGCCCTCTCGGCCCGGGGGCTGGCGCCGGGGCCCGCCCGCGACCTGCTGGAGAAGGCGCTGGTGGGGCAGGAGGCTGAGAGGTGGGTGCCCCCCCCGATCCCCCTGGGAACCCCCAAACCTTCCTGAGCGCGCCCCCCCCCCCCCCCCGAGCATCCCCAGCCTTTCCTGAGTCCTTTGAGCTCTCAACCCCTCCTGATCCCCCCAAACTTATATTGACACTCTCCAAACCTCTTCTGAACACCCCCCCCCAACCCTTTCTGAGCCCCTCTTGTGCCCCCAACCCCCCCAAAACTCCCCCTCTCTGGGGTCTCCCGGTGCCAAGTTCCCCCAACCTCTTAGTTCCCCCATACGGCATCTCCCAGTGCTCCCAGTACCCCCACTGCAGGTTCCCCCTGACACCCAGTGCCCCTGTATGGGGTCCCCCCAGTGCTCCCAGTACCCCTATTCCAGGGTCCCCCTGACACCCAGTGCCCGTGTATGGGGTCCTCCCGGTACCCACAGTGCAGGGTCCCCCTGGCACCCAGTGCCTCCCAGTACCCCAGTGTGGGGTCCCCCAGCCTCCCAGTGCTCCCAGTACCCCCAGTACCTCCGCAGGCGGAAGAAGCTGCGGTTCCACCCCCGGCAGCTCTACGTCTCCGTCAAGCAAGGAGAACTGCAGAAAGTCGTCCTCATGCTGCGTGAGTGGGGGTCCGGGGGGGGTCCTGGAGCCCCCTGAGTGTCCCTCACGGAGCGGGGGTGCCTGCAGGGTCCCGGGAGGACTTTGGGGTGTCCTCAGGGGCGTTGGGTTGTCCCAGTGCCCCGGGGGGTCCTCACACCCTCCCCTGACTGCCCCCCCCCCCCCAGTGGACAACCTGGACCCCAACTTCCAGAGCGATGCTCAGAGCAAGCGCACCCCCCTGCACGCGGCAGCGCAGAAGGGGTACCTCGAAATCTGCCACCTCCTGCTGCAGGTGGGCTGGGGGGGTTCCCAGGGGGCACCTCAAAATCTGCTATCTCCTGCTGCAGGTTTGGGGGTCTCTGGGGGTCAGGGACATTTAGGGGGGGCTCCAGGGTGCCCTAGGTGGATTTGGGGGATCCCTGGGGGGGGTCTTTCGGGATCACTGGGGCACAGGGTGGGGAGGGTTCTGGAGATCCCTGGGGATCCTTGGGGTGCTGGGGGGCTCTGGGCGGTCCCTGGGGGTGGTGGTGGGGGTGCTGAGGGTCAAGAGCATCCTGGGGGCGGGGTGTCTCTGGGATGTGCTGGAGGGGCCATGGGGCTCTTATAGGGCTTCTTGGAGGTCCACCACCTCCTGGTGCAGGTGAGGGTCCTGGGAACGGTCCTTGGGGCTCGGGGGGGGCGGGTCTTGGAGTGTCCCTGACACCCCCCCGCCCCCCCCTCTCCCCCCAAGGCGGGTGCCAACATCAATGCGACGGACAAGCTGCGCCGGACGCCGCTGATGGAGGCGGTGGCCAACAACCACGTGGAGGCGGCGCGGTACATGGTGCGGCGGGGCGGCTGCGTCTACAGCAAGGTGGGTCATGGCATCACACCCCCTCCCTGCTGACGTCGTCGCCACCCTTTGCTGATGTCATCGCCCACACCCCCCAGGAGGAGGACGGCTCCACCTGCCTCCACCACGCTGCCAAGAACGGCAACCTGGAGATGGTCGACCTGCTGCTCTCCACCGGGCAGGTGGACGTCAACGCCCAGGTGGGACCCTGGTGTCTGGGGGGGCTACGGGGGGACCCTGGCGTCCGGGTGACACTGACCCCCCTTGCCTTGCCCTTCCCAGGACAACGGGGGTTGGACCCCCATCATCTGGGCGGCCGAGCACAAGCACATCGAGGTCATTCGACGGCTGCTGACGCGTGGCGCCGATGTCACTCTCACCGACAACGTGAGTCCTCCCCCGGCAGCGGTTTCCAGGCCCCCCCCCCCCCCCGCTTTTGAGGCTCTTCTGGGGCTGTTTCAAGACCTCCTTGTCACCACAGAGGGTGGTTTTGAGGCCCCCCAGGGTGATTTCAAAGCCCCACCACTTTCAAAGTCCTTTCTAATGGTGGTTTTGGAGTCCCCATCCCTACTGGGGGTGGTTTCAAGGCCTCCCTGGTCTTTCCTAGGATGGTTTCAAGACCCCCCCATCCCCTTTGGGGCAGTTTTAAGCTCCCCCCATCCCTACCAAAGGTGGTTTCGAGGGCCCCCCCCAGGCTAATTCCCTCCTCCTTGGGGCAGTTTTGAGGACCCAGAGGCTGGTTTTGCACCCCGGGAGGTGGGTTTTGCTCCGGGGTGTGTGGGGGGGGCAGGTTCCTGACGGACGGTGCCCCCTGCCACGGGCAGGAGGAGAACATCTGCCTGCACTGGGCCTCCTTCACGGGCAGCGCAGAGATCGCCGAGGTGCTGCTGAACGCCCAGTGCGACCTGCACGCCGTCAACTTCCACGGGGACACCCCCCTCCACATCGCTGCCCGCGAGAGCTACCACGACTGCGTCATGTAAGGGGGGGGCTGCGGGGGGGGCTGGGGGCACCCCGATGCCTGGGTCCGTATGGGGTGGGGGGGTTCTATGGGGGGCATGAGATGCCTGGATGTCTGGGTCCGTGGGGGCACAGGCAGTCTGGGATGACGACACCTGGGTCATTGGGGGGATCAGGGGGTCTATGGGAGGGTGGTGAGCTGGATGCCTGGGTCCTTGGGGAGGGATCGTGGAGGGGCAAAGGGCACCTGGGTGCTGATCCATAGGGTGGGAGATGCTCAGATGCCTGGGTCCCCTGGGGTGGGGGACGCCTGGGTCCCCAGGGTGTGGGGGGCTCTGGGGAGGGTGTTTCGGGGCTGGGGGGAATGTGACCCATCGCCTGCTGCTGCAGCCTGTTCCTGTCGCGGGGGGCCGACCCCGAGGTGCGGAACAAGGAGGGGGACTCGCCGCTGGACCTGACGCTGGAGCACTCGGAGGTGTGGGTGGCCCTGCAGCTCAACCGCAAGCTGCGGCAGGGGGCCGCGGGGAGACCCCTCCACACTGAGCGCATCATTAGCCGGTAATGGGGGGGTCCTGGCGGGGTTTGGGGGTCCCTGGGGGACTGGGGGGTCCCAGGAGTCCATTGGGTCTTGGGGGGGGTCCCACAGCACGGAAGGGTACCAGCTGCATGGCAAGTGTCATGAAGGCGTGTGGGGGGGAGTCGTGGGGGGGTGGTTTGAGGGTCCCTGGAGGGTTTTGGGGGTCCTGGGGATCCCAGAGCGCTCGCTGCACACCAAGTGCATTGTTAGCTGATATGGGGGCATTGGGGGGGCGCATGGGGAGGTCAGGGGGGTTGCAGGGGGTAGTTCCTGCTACACATTGAGTGCATCATCAGCTGGTATGGGGATTCTTCGGAAGGGCTTGGGGGGTCTGGAAGGGGCTTGGGGGGTCTTAGGAGGGGGTCCCAGGGTGGTCCCAGGGTGGTCCCAGGGTGGTCCCAGGGTGGTCCTGGGGTTCCCACCACGCACTGAGCACATCTTCACCCGCAAGGGGTCCTGCAGGGATTTGAGGGCTTCTGGCAGGGTTTGAGGGAGATCAGGGGGGTGCCAGGACATTTTGGGAGGTGCCGGGGGGTTTGGGGCCACCCACCCCAGCCCCCCTTGCCCATGTCCCCTCCCCCCCCAGGGATGTCGCACGGGGCTACGAGAACGTGCCCATCCCCTGCGTCAACGGGGTGGACGAGGAGCCCTGTCCCGACGACTACAAGTACATTGCTGAGAACTGCGAGACCTCCACCATGAACATTGACCACAACATCACCCACCTCCAGGTGGGCCAGCGGGGGCCTGGGGGGCCAGGACTGCTGCTTCTGGGGGAATGCTGCTTTTGGGGGGTGGGGAAGTGCTGTTAGGGTGAAAAAGGGAGGGTTTGGGGGGTAAAGCTGCTGCTGGGTGGGGCAAGAGCCACCTTGTGGGGGGAAAACTGCTTTTGGGGTGCAAAGCCACTGCTTTGGGGTGGGGGCAAAGCTGCTGCTGGTGGGGGGAGGAAAGAACCTCAGGGGGAGAAACTGCTGGTTTTTGCTTGGGGGGAAATTTTGGTTTTGGAGGAAAAAATGCCAACTTTGGGGTGTAAACTCCCTGCCTTGGGGGGCAGCAGCATTTTGGGGTGCAAAATGGCTTGGGGGGCACACCTCCTGTTCAGGGGGTGTGAGCCCCATGCTGGGGGGGTGGGGGGCATGCAGGATGGCTGCCTGGGGTCTTGGGGTGCCCCTGATCTTGCCCCCCCCCCCGCACCCCCCCAGCACTGCACATGCCAGGACGACTGCTCCTCCAGCAACTGCCTCTGCGGGCAGCTCAGCATCCGCTGCTGGTATGATAAGGTGAGGGGGGGACCCCCAAAACCCTGCCACGTCTGGGGGGGTCCTCGAAACTGCCATCACAGCTTGGGGACCCCCCCGACACTGTTACTGCAAGTTGGGAGCCCCTCAAAACTCCCATTGGGGAGCCCATTGCAACACTCCTGGTTTTCTAGGGAGTTCCCCCAAATCACTGAGCTCCCCCTCAGAACCACTGTTGTATCTCAGGGGGCCCCTTGAAACCACCATTGTATCCTGGTGGGAGTCTTGAAACTGTCATTGAACCTGGGTGGTGTTGTCCCCGTCCCGTCGCGTCCTTTCCCCCCCTCCCTGAAACTGTCCTTGCATCCAAGGGAGCCTCTCAAACCTGCTGTTGCATTTTAGGGATCCCCTGCCTTGCTCTTTAGGGAGCACTGTAGCTCTTTAGGGAGTCCCTCGAAACCACCCCTGGGTCTTGCGGGGGGGGGGGGGGGGGGGGGGGGCCTTAAACCACCATTGCACTGCAGGGAGCCTTTGAAACTGCAGCTGTGACCCCAGGACCCTCTGTCTGGGACCCCCCCCTATTGCAGGGGACCCCAGTGACATACACCCCCCCCCCCTCCATTCACACACACACCACACACCCCCCTCAGGATGGGCGACTGCTGCAGGAGTTCAACAAGATCGAGCCCCCCCTGATCTTCGAGTGCAACCAGGCCTGCACGTGCTGGCGCAGCTGCAAGAACCGGGTGGTGCAGAGCGGCATCAAGTGCGCCCCAAAATCCCCCAAAACCCTTCAACCCCAGACCCCCCCCAACCCCTGAACACCTCCCCAAAACCCCTCTGTGCCCCAAAACACCTTGATTGTGCCCAAAACTTCTGCCCCCAAAACTTCTGCCCCCAAACCTGGCTGCAACCCAAATCCCCCTCCGTGACCCCAACATTTCCTTTCTTTAACACCCAAGCTGCCCCCACATGCCCTCATCCCCTCCAGCCCTAAAACCCCTCCTTTGCCCCCCCCCAAACCTCACGCCTGCACCCAATCCCCTGTACCCCAAAACCCTGTGATTTCTCCCCCCTGCACCCCCCAACTGCTGCCTTTCCCCCCTCAGAGTCCGGCTCCAGCTCTACCGGACGGCGAAGATGGGGTGGGGGGTGCGGGCGCTGCAGGCCATCCCCCCCGGCACCTTCATCTGCGAGTGAGGGGGGTCCCCCAAAAGGGGGAGGGGCTGGGGGTGCATCTGTCCATCCTGGGGGGGTGTCCCTGAGGGGGTCTTATCACTGGTTGGGGGGGGTCCATGAGGGGGTTTATTGGTGTGGGGGATTGGTGGGGGAGGCTTTTGTTACTGGTTTGGGGGTCACTGGGGGAGACTTGGGGGGCTCCTGTGGGCTTGGGGGGTCTTATGCCTGGTTTGGGGGGGGATTTGGGGGAGTCTGTGTTTTGGGGGGCACTGGGAGGGGTTCTCACTCCTGGTTGGGGGGGGGGGGGGGGCATTCCGGGTGGTTTGGGCATACCTGGGCCTGACTTGGAGGGGGGGTCTCAATCCTGGTTTGGGGGGATCCCTAGGGGTTTGGGGGCATAGGGGGGGTTCTCCTGGGTTCTGGGAGTCCCTGAGGAGTCTTGGGGGGTTGTGGGTCCCCATGGAGCCCTCACTGCCCCCCCTCGTACCCCCCCAGGTACGTGGGGGAGCTGATCTCGGACGCGGAGGCCGATGTGCGGGAGGATGATTCCTACCTCTTCGACCTGGACAACAAGGTTTGGGGGGGGAAACAGGGGCAACCCCAGCATCCGGGGATGGTGGGGGGGGGGGGGCAGGCTATCGTGACGCTCTGTTGCGACAGGACGGGGAGGTGTACTGTATCGATGCCCGGTACTACGGCAACGTCAGCCGCTTCATCAACCACCTCTGCGACCCCAACATCATCCCGGTGCGGGTGTTCATGCTGCACCAGGACCTGCGCTTCCCCCGCATCGCCTTCTTCAGCAGCCGCGCCATCCGCCCCGGCGAGGAGCTGGGGTGCGCCGGGGGGGGCCAGATGGGGGGCCGGGGGGGTAGAGGCGGTCTGGAGGGCAATCTGGGGGGTGTGGAGGACTGGGGAGGGGTGCAGGGGGCTGGGGAACACTCGGGGGATGCTGGGGGGGGGGGGCAGATGGGGGGACAGAGGGGTGATGGGGTGCAAATAGATGGGGGTGGGGGGGGCAGATACAGGGGTTGGGGGCTAGCTGGGGGTCCTTCTGGGGTGCTGGGAGGTACCTGTGGGGTCTGGGGGCAGCTGTGGGGTGACAGACCGCCCCCCCCCCCAGGTTCGACTACGGGGACCGGTTCTGGGACATCAAGAGCAAATACTTCCCCTGCCAGTGCGGCTCCGAGAAGTGCAAACACTCGGCCGAGGCCGGGGGGGGCCGCGGGGATCCTCCCGAGCTGCTGCCCCCCCCTCCTGGCCCTGCCCCCACCCTGAGCTGTCCTGAACCACAGCCGCCCCCCCCCCCCCCCCCGGGACCCTCCCAACCTGCTGCCCTCCCCCGACCCCCCTCCAGGGACCCTCCCCCCAACCTGTTGTCCCCCTCCAAGCCCCCGACCCCCCATCCTCAGCCCTGGGGGGGGCACCCCCCCCGTGTCCCCCCCATGTCCCTGCCCCCCCCCCCCCCCCATTTCTTTCACACCGTCCAGTTGAGTGAAACCAATAAAGAGCCAGAGCTAAGCCCTAGATACGGGGGGGGGACATGGGGATGGGGGACGACACATGGGGGACACACATGGGTCATGGGGACATGGGGGGGACTTGGGGGGAGATGTGGGGGTACAGCAGATGGGGGGGACATGGGAATGCAGGTCATGGGGGGGCTCGGGGGGTACTGGGGATATGGGGACCCAGGTCATGGGGGGGTGTCACAGGGGCCACCTGGGGACACAGGGGTGGGGCCTGGGGTGGGCGGGGCCTGGCACACCTGTGCAGGTGTGGAGCAGAGCCCCCATACTGCCCCATAGCCCCCTCTTATAGGCCCCCATACTCATCCCCCCCCCCAGTGAAGAGGTCGGGGGGGGGGGGGGGGCACCCCGAGCAGTGGGAGCAGGTGTGGGCTCTGCACACCGGGGTGTCCAAAGGCAGCAGAGGCTCGTTTTGAGGGGGGTTGGAAGTGCTTTATTGGCTGCGGCCACCCCTGAAACGCCAGGGCCCCCTTGGGCCAGTCTGGGGGGGCCCCCCCGTGTAGCCCCCCCACACTGCACCATAGGGCAGGGGTGCCTGCCCCAAGTCCCTGAGTCTGGGTGGGAGAACCCACGCAGAGAAGGGTTAATGGGGGGGGACCCCACAGCAAGGCACCCTCCCAGCCCCCTATAGGGTCCCAGAGCCCCCCCCAGCTCTAATACTGACCCAGAGCCCCACCAATAGGCCCCATGTGTGAGCTCAGCCCCCCCTCCAATCCCTATAGAGCCCCACAGCCCCACACCAGAGCCTAATACTGCCCTATAGGCCCCCTATGGGGTCCAATAGCCCTCCCTATATGGACCTGGGGCCCCTCCCACACCCCAATAGGGTCCCTATACAGCCCCCTCTTTATGGCTCCTTAATCCCACCCCAGACCCCTACAGAGCCCCATAGACCCCCGTAACCTCATCCCAGCCCCTTATAGAGCCCCACAGACCCCCCATAGGACCTTATAGCCCCATGCCTCCCCCAGACCCCCCACCCAAGGCCCCCACCCAACCCTACAATCCCTCTACGTGCTGCTGTAGCCCTAACCTGACCCCTATGCAGCCCCACAGCCCCCCTATATACCCCCATAACCCACACTGAGACCCTGTACAGCCCTAGACCCCCCTATACAGCCTCACAACCCCACCCATGACCCCTACAGAGCCCCATAGCCCCCCTATACGGCCCCATAACCCCACCCCTGACCCCTAGAGCATCATAGCCCCCACATACAGCCCCATAAGTCCACCCTGACCCCTCCAGAGCCCCACAGCCCCCCATAGGACCTTCCAGCTCCATCCCAGCCCCCTATCCAGCCCCACAGCCCCCCCGGCCCCCCCAGCTACGTGAGCCAGGGGCGGATACAGTGCTCGTAGACTGAGCGGTTGGAGTGCCAGGCCGTGTGCCCCACGCCTGGCACGGCGCAGCCCCCCAGGTCCCCCCGTGCCTCCAGCGTCTTCAGCCCAAACGTGTCCTGCAGGTAAACCTGGGGGGGGGGGGGGTATGAGGGTCACAGGGGCCCCCTGTGTCCAGGCCGCACCCCAAAGCAGGGAACCCCAGTGTCCACCCCTGCCCCCCCCCCCCGAAGTGGGGGGTCCCCTCACTCACTGCCTGGGCGCGCATCTCCTGCACCGTCTCATTGGCATCATAGAAACCAAAAAGGCTTTGAGGGGGGGAGATGGGGGTCAGTGGGGGGACCCAGGCATCCGGGTCCCACTGACCCAACCTGGGGGGGGGGAGGTCCTGGCCCACCTGGACTGCCAGGGTGTGATGACGCCGTCGTCAGGACCCCCGATCAGCACCAGGCTCTGGATCCGCAGCAGGTTCCGCTTCCAGTCTGGGGTTAACAAGGGGTTAACGAGGGGCTGCCGGCACCCTATAGTGCATCTGGGGGTGGGGGGGGTAGTCTGGAGGTGCTATAGGGCCCCACTGCTGCCCTGGGGGGAACCAGAGGGTGGCAGCCCGATGGGATGTCAACAGGAGCTAGGTGGGTACCTATAGGGAGCTATAGGGTTGGCTATAGGTGCACCTGCATTGCACTGCCCAAGTATCTGCACAGGAAAGGTGTGTTGGTGTCTGTAGAGTCATCTATAGGGGTGCCTACATGGAGTTACATGAATATCTATAAGGGTATCTACAGGAGTACCTTCACAGACTATAAGCATGTCCATGAGGATACCTATGGCGTATTCACGCGGGCTATCGCAGCATCTATGAAAACATCTATAGAAGTATCTACGTGGCCCTGTAGGAGTATCTATAAGGAACTATATAATTATGTATGGGCACGTCTACATGACCCTATATAGCTATCTACAGAGAACCACAAACGTGCCCGTAAGAATGTGGTAAGTCTCCATGGGGACTCCTATTATCTATAGGAATTCCTATAGAGAGCTCCATGCATGGGTCAGTGCAGGGGCCTCCATGGGGCTGTAGGAGTGACTATAAGGATCCCGCATGAGGCTAGAGGGGTCACCATAGGGGTCCGCATGGGTCCGAATACGGGGGTCCCCCTGAGGCTACAGGAATGTCTGTAGGGGCCTCTATAGGGGCTCACCGGAGGCGTTGGGGTGCAGCCGCTCGTCGTTGAGGAGGGCGAGGAAGTCGCTGCTGTTTAGGTAGAGCTCACGGTGGTGGGGGTCTGGGGGGGCCCCGCATCCACGGGGCAGGGGGAGGTCAGCCCCTGTGTCAGCCCCCCAGTACCACCCCCTCCCCGGGGTCTGCAGGGGGATTTGTTCCCCTGGGGCTGGTTTGGGGGTCTTAGGGGCGTTGGGGTTCCCCCCCCATGTCAGGTTTTGGGGTGCCCAGGAATATTTTGGGGTTGGGGTGCCAGGGGGATTTGGGGGTCCCAGGGGGAGGTTTGGGGGTCCCAGGGGGAGGCTTGGGGGTCCCCTGGGGGAGGTTGGGGTATCCCAGACCGTTCCAGTAGTTGCAGATGGAGACCCCCTGGCCCAGGGGGGTGTAGCAGAGCCGGTAGAGGTTGGACTTCATGTGCCGGGGGAAGAGCCACTTCAGGTAGTCAGTGTCTGCACCCCAACAGCCAGGAACACCCCAAAACCAGTCAGAGACCTCCCTGACACCCCCCAAACCCACCCAGGGGCAGCCCCAAAACACTCAGGGACCCCCCCAAACACCCCGAACCCACCCCCAGACACCCCGAAACCATTCAAAGACACCCTAACACCCCCCAACCTCCCGAGGGATTCCCCCAAACCTCCCCATAACCCCCCCAGAGACCCCCCAAAACCTCCCCAAGCTCCCCAACCACCCCCAGGGACCCTCCAAAGCTCCCCCAACGTTCCCATAACCCAGTCAGGGACCCCCAAACCTACCTTGGACCCCCAAAACCTCTCCAACTCCCCCAAAACCACTGTAAAGGCAACCCCCCCCCCCCCAACCTGGGGACAACTGAAGCCTCCCCAACGCACACAAAGGCCCCCCAATCCCCTTCGAGACCCTCAAAACCCCACCCAAGGACCCCACCAAACCCCCCCAAACACACCCAGGACCCCTCCCATGCCCCCCAGCCCCTCACCCCCGTACTGCCCCATCTGGGGGGCCGCCAGCGAGATGAAGCTGTGGACGTTGTGGTCAGGCATCGTGGCCAGCAGCGCCCGGCAGATGAGACCCCCTGCGGGTGGGGGGGGTCAGTGGGGGGACCCCGGTGTCCAGGGGACCCCCACCCATGGACCCCAGCGTCTAGGGCATCACCCCCATCCAGGGGCCCAGGCATCCACAGGCCCCCCCAACCCAGGGGCCCAGGTGTCCAGGGCATCACCCCCACCCATGGACCCCCATGTCTGGGGAGCACCCCCTCCAACCCACACTCGCCCCCCAGACCCAGGTACCTGGGAGCTCCCCCCGCCCCGGAGCCGGGCACCCCCCCGCGCACCCTGGCTGTAGCCCAGCAGGTGGACGCCATCAGCAGCGTTGGCCATGATGGGGGCCAGCGCGCGGCGGAACCCCTCCACCTGCACCCACAGCGGCCGCAGCGATGCCCCCCGGTCGAAGAGGTCCAGGACCGTCACCTCCGTCCCTGGGTGGCTCTGGGGAGACGACGACAGGGGTGTGGGTGTCAACGGGGGGGGTCAAGGGGGGGACAGGCATCTGGGCGAGGGACACAGGTGTCTGTGGGGGACCCAAGCGTCCCGGGGGTGATGTGGGGGGACCCAGGTGTCTGTGGGGGACCCAGGCATCCAGGGGGGCTCATACGGGGGGACTCTGGCATCCGAGGGGGTTGGGGGGGGGCCCAGAATCCGGGCAGGGTCAGGTGTCTGGACGGGGTCACAGGGGGCACCCAGGTGGGAGGAAGGGGGGTGCCCGGGGGGGTGCAGGAGGGGACCCGGGCGTTCGGGCAGGGCAAAGGGGGAGACCCAAGCGTTCGCGTGGGGTCGTGCCGGAGGCGGAGGGGGTAGACACGGGGCCCCCGGCATGCGGGTGGGATGAAGGGGGGAGGGACCCCGGTGCCCGGGTGGGATCACGCAGGGGACCCCGGTGTCGTGGGGGAGGGGCGGGGTGACGGACCCAGGCACCCGGGGGGGTGCAGGGGACCCCCCCGCCCGCCTGACCTCGTTGATGAAGGCGCGGAGGTGTCGAAAGTCGCTGGGGCTGTCGAAGAGGCCGTGGACGATGACGACGGGGCGGTAGGAGCCCCCCGGGACCACCAGCAGGAGGAGGAGGAGGAGGAGGGGGGGGAGGAAGGCCAAGGCCAGGGCCACGGCCCCCCCCCCCGCGCCCCACGCCGTGCCACGCAGGGGGCATCTGGAGGCGGGGGGGGGGGGGGGGGGCAGGGGGTCAGACGGGGACCCAGCGGCCCCGCACCCCCCTGGGGGGTCCCAGGCGTACCGGGGCGCTGCCCCTCCCCCCCCAGCCCCCAGCCCCCTGCCCCTCTCCCTGTTTACCTCCCGGCTCCCCTCCCCCTCCCGCACGTCAGTTCCGGCGCGCGCGGCCCTAACAGCCCCCCCCCCTCCCCCCACCGGGCACCCAGGAGTCCCCACTCCCCCCCCGACCCCCCCCCGCATCCCGCCGCGGGGGGGGGGGGGGGGGTGTGTCCCCCTGGGTCAAGCCATGGGGTCACTGGGGGGAACCCCGGCGCCAGGGCCCCCCCACTCCCACGGAGCGGGGGGGACGACCCCGGCGTCCGGGCCCCACGGCCGCAGGTCCCACGGGACGACCCCGGCGGCCGGGCCCCACGGCTCCCACGGGGAGGGGGGGGGGGCGGAACCCCGGCGGCCGGGCCCCCACCGCCTCGTCACGCTCGGGGGCGCCCCGGCGTCCGGGGCTTCCCCAGGGGGGAACCGCGGGGTCACTCGTGTCCCGGGGGACCCCACGCACCTCGCTGCCGCGGAGAACCCAGGCGTCCGGGCTGCCCGACCCTGCCCCCCCCGCTCCACCCCCCCCCCCCGCGGGGACCCACGCGTCCGGGCCCCACCCCCACCTGCGGCCAATGTGTGCTGAGCAAACACGGAGCGGCTGAGAGCTTGTCAAGAGCGAAAGTGGGGGGGGGCACCCCCCCGCGCTGGGTGTCATCCCCGGACACCTGGGTCCCCGCCACGAATACCTGGGTGTTCCCCGCCCCGGACGCCTGGGTCCCCCTCTAGGACGCCCGGGTCCCCCCCCGGACGCTTGGATGTCTCCCCCCGAATGCCTGGGTCCCCCCCACGAATACCTGGGTGTTCCTCCCGGACGCTTGGGTGTCCCCCCCCGCCCCGAATGCCTGGGTGTTCCCCCGCACGCCTGGGTCCCCCCCCGGACGCTTGGATGTCTCCCCCCCGAATTCCTGGGTCCCCCCCCGGACGCCTGGGTCCCCCTCTAGCACGCCCGGGTCCCCCCCGGGTGGGGGGTGCTATGGCGGGGGGGGGGGGGAGCCCGCAGGGGAGCCGGGTGTCCGGGACGGGACCCTCATTAGCGGCAGCTGCTGTTAATGAGGCTTCATTACCCCCGGGTGGGGCCCTCCCGGGGGGACCCCGGGTCCCCCCCCCCGTGACCGTGGGCTGTCTGGAGGGGGTGGAGCCCACGCGGTGCCCTGAGCGCCGCGGGTGGTCGCGGGGGTGCCCGGACGCCTGGGTCCCCGCGGGGGGTGTGGGGGTGTGGTGTGGGGGGTGGGCGTGGGCGGGGCGGGACCCGGGCGGACCCAGGCGCCCGGGAGGGACCCGCGAGTCCGGGCCATGGGGCGGTCGCCGTGGGTCTGGGGTCGCCGCCGCGCCCTCCCCGCGCCCCCCCCCCGCCGCCCCCCCGGTGAGTCCACGCGCGCCCGTGGCGAGGGGAAGCGCTCGTGCGGGGCGGCACGTCCGCGTGCTGCGGGGGGCGGGGCGTGGGGGGGCTTGTTGCACGTGGCAGGAGGGTTCCCATTGCAAGGGGGGGGGCGTCCTGGGGGGGTGGTCCCCATCACATGGGGGTCCACTGCACGCGGGGGGGTGTCGGGGGGATCCACATCACCCGGCGTCCCGTTGCACCGGGGGGGTCCTCACCGCCCGACGGGGTCCCCGTGGCACGAGGTGGCCGGGGGCGTCCTGGGGGGTGGGTCCCGCTGCACGCGGGGGTCCTGGGGGGTGCCCACTGCACCGGGGGGTGGGTGGGCGTGTCTTGGGGGGATCCGCATCACTCGGGGTCCCATTGCACTGGAGGGGGGGGGGGCCATTCCCCGCGGGGGGTCCCCGTTGCTCAGGGGGTCCCGGGGTTCCCCCCCGCAGGAGGTGCCCGGGAGGGGCGGGCGCCCCCCGCTGCCGGCGCTGGGGGCGACGCTGGGGCGGCTGCTGGGGGCACTGGAAGCACTGGTGGCCCCGGGGGAGCGGGACCGGACCCGCCGCCTGGTCCGGGAGTTCGGGGCGCCCGGGGGGGCCGGGCCCCGCCTGCAGGAGCGGCTGCGCCGGCAGCCCCCCGTCCCCCCCCGCCTGCCGGTGAGCCCCGGGGGGGGCTTCGGGGGAACCCGGGGGTTCAGGGGGGACTCAGGGGGGTGAGGGGACCCGGGGGGGGACAGGGGGGCTTTGGGGGGGACGCAGGGGGTTGGGGGGACCCAGGGCGGTGGGGGGACCCGGGTGGGACGGGGGGGGGGGGCTTCGGGGGGACCCGGGAGTTCAGGGGGGACTCAGGGGGGTGAGGGGACCCGGGGGGGACGGGGGGGGGGGTGTCGGGGGGACCCAGGAGTTCAGGGGGGACTCAGGGGGGTGAGGGGACCCAGGTTTCTGGGCAGGGAGGGGGGGTCCCAGGAGTTTTGGGGGGCCCCCGGAGTTCAGGGGGACCCAGGCGTCCGGGGAAGGATGGGGGACCTGAGTGTCAGGGGGCAGCCAGGATTCTGGGGGGGGGAACGGGCCCAGGCGTCCGGGGGACCCAGGTGTTCGGGCGTTGGGCGCAGGAATGGCCGTGGGGCTCCAGCGAGCGGCTGCCGCTGCCCGTGCACACCAGTGCTGGACTGGTGCTGCCCCGGCAGGACTGGGAGGACTGGAGGGGGCAGCTGTGGTGAGTGGGGTCTGGAGAGCTGGGGGTGGACTGGAGGGGACTGGGGGTCACTGGGAGGGACTGGAGGGGACTGGTAGGGGACTGGAGGGCACTGGGAGGGATTGGAGGGGACTAGGGGGCACTGCGGGAGGGACTGGAGGAGACTGGGAGGCACAGAGGGGGCACTGCGGGACACTGGGAGGGACTGGGGGGCACTGGGAGGGACTGGAGGAGACTGGGAGGCACAGAGGGGGCACTGCGGGACACTGGAGGGCACTGGGGGACACTGCATCACTGGTGTCACTGGTTCCCCAGGTTCGCGGCTCGGCTCATCGCAGGCGTCCTTGACTACCGGGCACAGCTGGAGCGGTGGGTGCTGGGGCCGGGGGGCTCCCACAGGGGCCTGGGGGTCACGGGGGGGGGGGCCATGGGGTGCCGGGGTCCCTGTGAGGTGCCGTGGGTAACGGTGTGTGTCCTGGCGGCCCAGGCGTGACCCCCCCGAGCCGTGGGTGCAGGCAGCATTCGGGGGGTGCCGAGTGCCGGGCCCCCAGCGGGACGAGGTGCTGCGGCTGCCCCCCGGTGCCCAGCCCCCCCCCTTCATCACTGTCATCCGCAACTGCCAGGTACCGGGGGGGGGGGGGGCAGGGTGGGGTGGGGTGTCTCAGCGGGAGGACACCCAGGGGGGCCCTGAGGGGTCTGGGGGCATCCAGGTGGGTCCTGGCAGGGAAATAGGGGGTCCTGGGGGAGATATGGCATTCCTGGGAGGGGTCGGGGGGTCCTGGGCGGACACAGGGGGGATGTGGTGGTTTCCTGAGGGGCCTGGGGTGGTTCAGGAGGGTCCTGGTGGGGAAATGGGGGGGCATGGGGAGCCTGGGGGGGACATGGGGGTCCTGGGGGGGGGGCTGGGGGTCCGAGAAGGGGGAGATAGGAGGGATGGAGGAGGGTCCTGGGGGGAGCTGGGGGCACAGGGGGTCTGGGAGGGTCCTGGGGGACATGGGCGGCGGTTTTGAGGCTGCCGGGAGTGGGGCTGTGCAGTGCCAATGGGGCCGTTTCGGGGTGTGTGTCCCCCCTTTCCCCCCAGTTCTTCCAGGTGGAAGCATGTGGGGGGGCGGGGACCCCCCTGCCACCAGCGGCGCTGGCAGCGGCCCTGGGGGGGCTGCGGGCGCGGACGGGGCGGGGCGGGGCCCCGCCCCTGGGGCTGCTGACAGGGCAGCACCGGCACGCGTGGGGGCGGGTCTACCGCCTGCTGATGCGGGGTGAGTTGGCGGGGCCTGGAGGGGTGGGGCTTCCTGTTTTGGGGTGTCTTTGGGGGCTGGGACTTCCTCTTCACGTGCTAACAGAGGGTGGGACTTCCTGGTTTAGGGCCCCAGGGGGTGGGAGTTCTCCTGTGGGGAGGTCCTGGGGGCGGGACTTCCGGGTTTGGGTGGTCCTGGGGGAGGGGACATCAGCTGCCATGTGTAGGCTGATGGTCTGGGGGTGGCGCTTCCTGTCCTGGCGCGGGGCTTCCTGGTTTTGGGCCCCAGGGGGTGGGATTTCCCCTCTGGGGAGGCCCTGGGGGCGGGGCTTCTTGTTTGGGGGCTTCTTGAGGGCGGGGCTTCCCAGGGCAGATGGGGTGGCACCCACTGAAGCTCCGCCCCCGCAGACCGTCTGAACCGTGCCTCGATTGGCCGGATCCAGCGCAGCCTCTTCGCGCTCAGCCTGGACGCGCCTGTGCTGGCGGCCGCCGGGGGGCGGGGCCCGGGGGGCGGGGCCGCCCAGGTGCTGCACGGGGGCGGGGCCTGCGCCAACAGTGGCAACCGCTGGTTCGACAAGACCCTCCAGGTGGGCGGGGCTTCTGCAGTCGTGTCCCTGGGAGGTGGGACTTCCTGTTTGTGGGTCACGTGTCCCCGTGGAGGGCGGGGCTTCCTTTATTCCAGAGTGGGGGGCAGGTCTTCCTGTTCTGCCCCGGAAGGCGTGTCTGCGAGGGGGCGGTGCCGGGCAGTCAGGGGCGGGACTTCCTGCGCCCTGACACCCCCTCCGCCCCCGCAGTTCATCGTGGGGGAGGACGGGACCTGTGGGGTCGTCTACGACCCAGCCGTGATTGACGGCGCCGTCGTTGCGGAGATGGTCGACCACGCCCTCGACTGCTGGTGGGTGAGGGGGGGCGGGGCTTGGCAGGGTGGGGCCAGGAGGAAGTTCCCTGCCCTCATTGGCCCTTGCCTTCCAGCCGCCGCCCGGAGCCCAGCCCTACCTCGATGACATCACTGCCCCTCCCACCGCCCCAGCGGCTCCGCTTCAGCCTTGGCCCCGAAACCGCCCCTGAGGTGGAGCGGGCCAAGCGGCACCTGGACAGGTGGGGTCACGGGGGGTCAGGGGGTTTGGGGGGTGCGGGGGGATGGTCGGGGAGTGGCTGGGCGTCGCCCCTTACCCCCTGTCCATGCCCCTCCCCAGCCTGGTGGCGGACGTGGATGTTCACTGCTTCTCCCACGAGGGCTTCGGGGTGGGCGGGGCACTGCGGCCGGAGGCCATCGTCCAGGTGGCCCTGCAGGTGGCCTTCTACAGGTACGGGGGGGAGGGCCTCAGCATCCGGGGGTACACAGCCTGGTGGCTGGGGGGGACGGGACCCCGGCGTCCGTGTGACCCAGGCCTGCCCCCACCCAGGGCCCATGGCTCCCTCTGCGCCTCCTGCGAGCCGACCTCCCTGCGCCACGTCCTGCCCGGCTGCACAGACCTGCTGCGCCCCCCTGGGCCCCCCTGCCTGGCCCTGGCCCGTGCCCTTGATGACCCCCATGCGGAGGTAGGCAGGACTTCCTGTCCAGATGTGAAGTGGGGGCGGGACTTCCTGCCCTGGGTGTGAAATGGAGGTGGGACTTCCTGCCCTGGGTGTGAAGTGGAGGCGGGACTTCCTGCCCTGGGTGTGGAGGCGGGACTTCCTGCCCTGGGTGTGAAGTGGAGGCGGGACTTCCTGCCCTGGGTGTGAAGTCGAGGTGTGACTTCCTGCCCTGGGTGTGGAGGCGGGACTTCCTGCCCTGGGTGCGAAGTGGAGGCGGGACTTCCTGCCCCGGGTGTGAAGTCGAGGTGGGACTTCCTCCCCTGGGTGTGAAGTGGGGGCAGGGCTTCCTGCCCTGGGTGCGAAGTGGGGGCGGGACTTCCTGCCCCATGTGCGAAGTGGGGGTGGGACTTCCTGTTCCACAGCCGGAGCTGCAGCTGGCGCTGCTGCGCGAGGCCGTGGAGGCGCAGAGCCGGCGCACGCAGGAGGTGAGGGCGCCCCGCGTCGGGGGGTGGGTGGGGATCCGAGGGGGCGGGGCTACGGGGTGGATGAGTGAGGACCCTGGTGCCCGGCGCAGGTGCTGGCCGGGCAGGGCGCCGAGCGGCACCTGCAGGGGCTGCGGCAGGCGGCCATCGCGGCAGGGGAGCCGCTCCCCGAAATCTTCATGGACCCTGCCTATGCCCTCGCCACCCACTTCCGTCTCTGCACCGTGCAGGTACCGCCCTGGCACACCCACCCCCCCCCCCCGCCCCGCCAAAACCCACCCAGAGGCCCCTTCCCCCCAGGGACCCCCTGGGGCTGCGGGATGGGGCTGGGGGGCCTGGGGCATTTGGGGGTGTCTCACCGGGGGTTGGGGGTCTCTCTGGAGCCCTTGGGGGTGCACAGGGGGGAGATCGGGTGCATTTGGGGAGGGTGGGGCCATTTTTAGGTAGGAGGAATGAACCAGGGGGGTATTTGGGTGCATCCAGGGTGTGTTTTCAGGGGCGGGTACTTCTGGGGGGGACACACAGGTTGGGGGGCTGGGGCCAACCCAGGCAGCGTTTGGGGGGGTCCTGGGGCTGTTCAGGGTGTTTTGGGGTGTGCTGGTGGGTCCTGGGGTGCAGCACCATTCCCCCCACCAGGTGCGCTCCCGCGAGGGCTGCTGGCTGCTGCGGGGGCCGTTGGTGCCCGACGGCTATGGGGTGGGGGTGGGGCACGTGGCCCCCTCAGACCCCCACGACCCCCCCGGCCCTCCCGGGGGTCTGCGTGTGGCCGTCACCGCCTTCGCCTGCTGCCACCAGACCGAGGCCGCCCGCCTGGGGGCTGCGCTGCAGGGAGCCCTCGACAGCCTCGGGAGGCTGCTGCGCCACCACGGCTCCCCCTGACATCTCCAAGCCCCCCCACTGCGGCACTCCCCTGAGTGACACTGGCCCCTGGGTGATCCCCAGTGACCCCTGACCTTATCCCCACCCCCCAAATCTGGGGGACCTCCCCCCCCACCTCCCCAGGGTCGCCCCTGCAATCCCCCAACACTCCCGGGGTCCCCCATGGCCCCCCCTGGACCTCCACCACACCCTAGGCCCCCCCGGGACTGGCCCCATTGGGCCAAGGTGACTATTTTGGGCCAAACCCGGCTGTTCTGGGTCACTGCAAACGTCAATAAAGTCTTTCGTGGCCTCGCTGGTGTCGGGGGCTCCAGTCCAGTGGATCCACTCCAGGTTCTTGGGGGGAGTCCCGGTCCCGGTCCGGCTGGATCCAGCCCGGTATTTGCACCGGCCCCGATCCGGTCCGAGGGATCCAGTTCGGGCGGCGGTGCCGGTCCCGCTCCGCTCCGGCCCGATCCAGGCCGGGTTCCGGGGCGGTCCCGGTCCCGGTCCGGCCCGCTCGGCTCCAGCCCGGGATTTTTGCCGGACCGGTAGAAGCGGGGGGGCGCCGATCCGGCCCGGGGGATCCAGGCCGGGTGCCGGTTCCGATCCGGATCCGCGTTCCGATCCGGCCCGGGCTTTGCGCCGGCCCGGCTGGGGGTCCCGGTCCCGGTCCCGGTCCCGGTGCGGCCCGGCCATGGCGGCCGAGAAACCCGGTGCGGAGCGCGATGGGGGAGGGGGGAAATGTTGGGGGGACTGGGGGGGGGGGGCGTGGGGGGCAGGAGGGTCCCTGGGGGGGGGGGGTCGCGTAACGCGTGTCCGTGTTGGAGGCCGCGCTGTGCGGGCGGGGGGATGCTGCGTGTGCGACCATCACACGCGTGTCCCGGGGGGGTTGTGGGGGGTGTTGCACACGCGTGTGCACATGTCCCGGGGGACCCAGGCGTCCGGGGCAGACACCCCTCCTCCCCGCCCCGTGTCGCGCTATAAATAGCGCCGGGCGGGAGGGTGACCCAGAAACGGGGCCCTGGGGGGGGGGGGGGGGAGGCGTTTCGGGGGGGGGGGCATTCGATTTGGGGGCTGGACTTCTGGGGGTCTCGGGGGGACCGGGGGGGATTTGGGGGGGGGAGGCGCTGGGAGTTTGGGGGAGCCCTTGGGCATGGAGGCAAGTCTCTGGGCGTGGGGTGCCGGGGGGGGGTCCCGTCCGCCCTGACGCCCCTCTCCCCCCAGGAGCGCCGGAGGGGGCCCCCCATGCCTCGCCCCCCCCCTACGGGCCGCCGGCCCCGCCGGGGCCGGGGGGGGGCGCCGGGGCGGCCACACTGCCGCGGGGGGGACCGGCGGGGGCGGCCACGCTGCCGCGGGGGGGGCCTGGGGTCGGGGGGGCGGCGGGGGCGGCCACTCTGCCCCGGGGGCTGCCGGGGGCCGGGGGAGGCCCGCACGTGGCCCCGCACGCAGCCACGCTGCCCCGGCCCCCCCCCGCCGCCTCCCAGCCCTACGGGCCCCCCCCCCCAGCCCCCCCCTGCCCTACGCGCCCCCCCCCCTTCACCCTCCAGCTCCAGCCCTGCACCGCCTACGTCCCCGTCTACCCCGTCGGGCCGGTGAGTAGGCGGGGCCTGCGGGAGGGGCGGGGCCTGCGGGGAGGGGAGGGACTGGGGAAGGCAGGAGAGTGCCAGGGAGGGGTGGAGCCGGCGGGGCTGAGGGGGCGGGGTTATTGGGGACGCGGGTCCAGTGGGGGCGAAAGTCTATAGGGAGGGGGAGTGGCTTGCAGTGGGGTGGGGTCCAAGGGGTGGGGGTGGAACTTCATAAGGGGCGGGGCCTGCAGGGAAGGGCCTTTGGGGGTGGGGTTTGCGGGAAGGGGCGTGGCCTCCGGTGGGAGGCCTGGTCTGATGAGGGGCACAGGCTGAACATCCAGGCTCCTATGGGGAGAGAGCTGGGACCTCTGGGGTGTGGCCCGTGGGAAGGGCATACGTAGGCGTGGTCACGCAGGGGCCGTGTCCTGACGCGGCCCCACCCCTGACCCCGCTCTCCTCTCTGCAGGCCTTTGGGGCAGCTCCCCCCGGCCCCGGCCCCGGCCCCCTGCCCGGCCCCGTGGGGGTGCCGGTGGGGGGCACCCTGGGGGGGCCATTGGGGACCCCCATGGGGGTCCCCGGGGGGGTCCCAGGGGGGCTGGAGGGGCGCCGGGCGCCCCACGACTACCTGCCCATCGCCGTCCTCACCACCCTCTGCTGCTTCTGGCCAACCGGTGTCGTCGCCATCGTCAAAGCTGTGCAGGTGGCGGAGGGGGGTGGGGCTGCGGGGAGGGTGGGGCTGCGGGCCATCCAGGTGCCCACCAGGACACATAGGGGTGCCAGGGCGGTGGGACAGTGGTGCTGACCCGCCGCCCCCCCACCCCCCCCCCAGGTGCGCACGGCAGTGGCGCGGGGGGACATCGTCTCAGCCGAGATCGCCTCGCGGGAGGCACGAAACTTCTCCTTCATCAGCCTGGCCGTGGGCATCGCCGCCATCGTGCTCTGCACCATCCTCACCGTCGTCATCATCATCGCCGCCCAGCACCACGACAATGACTGGGAGCCCTAGTGATGTCACCGCGACACCCCCCCACCCGCCCCGCCCCAGCCACGGTGGCGATCGGGACCCTCGGCATCGCCATGGCAATGCTGGGGATCTTAGCAACACCTTAGTGACAGCTCCGGTACTGGAGACCCTCAGTGTTGCCACGGCAACAGGGCCGGGCATCCCCAGCGTTACCACGGCAACTCCCGGGAGTCCTCGCGTTGCCCTGCTAATGGGAACAGCCGTTCCCGGCATCGCCATGGCGATGCCTGGCATCTCACAGCAACACCCTGGCAACAGGTACAGCATCACCATGGCAACGCCTGACCCCACCCACCCCCAGCCACGCCTCTGGCCCCACCCCCAGGGCTCCCGGTGGGCGGGCCTCCCAGGAAGCTTTGTGGCAGGGCCCCACTCCATCTGCATGCCAAGACCCGCCCCCCCACCAGGCCCCGCCCCCTGTGACGTTTTGCTGCTGCCGGTTCAATAAATCTCTATATTGATACGGGGGAGGGGCAGCGCTTTACCGTGCCGATCGCTGCCCGGGGGGGAAGGAAGGGTGTCTCCATGGCAACACGAGGTGGGGGGGGGTGAGCTGCTGGTGCTAACGAAGAGGGGCCATTGTTAGGGGCTCCTAATTGGAGGGGGAGCCCACAGCATCCCCCCCCCGGCCATGCTCCATCTGCCCCCACCCCCTCCCCCCAGTCAAGCATTTCTCATTAACAATCCTGTTCATTAATGGGTGTGTGGGGGGGTCATCCCCAGATCCCCCCCTCAAAGAAGCATCTCCATGACAACAGCACTCCTGGTCCTGCATCCCTGGGGCAATGGCACATCCATCCACCCCCCCCCCCCCCCATTCCCTAACGAAGCACCTGTCATTAACACTCCTGTTTATTATCAAGGGGGGGGGCCAACCCCAGACAGACCCCCACCACCCCTAAGGAAGTGCCCCTTGTTAACAGTCCTGTCTATGAACATAGGGGGACATCCCAGACCCCCCCCCCAGCATCTCCATGACAACAGCCCCTGCTGGTCCCTAAGAAGCCATCTGCTCATTAACACTGTTTATTATCAAGGAGGGGCATCCCCAGCACCCCAGCCCCCTCCCCGCCCCTACCGAAGAACCTGATCATTAACAATCCGGTTTATTATCAAGGGGGGCATCCCCAGCCCCCCAGACAGACCACCCCCACCCCAGACGAAGCGCCCCTCGTTAACACCCCTCCCCTCAGGCGAAGAGCCGACCGAGACGTCGTGCCAGGCGGGCGTCCCTCTCCCGGGCAGCCCCCCGCACCCGGCGCAGCTCCCGGCGTGCCCCGGCATGGCCGGGCTCCTCCCGCAGCACCAGCGCCAGGTCAGCGGCCGCTGCCTCCAGGTCGCTCATGGCAGCTGCAGCCAGCGCTCGCCGGAACCGGGCCTCCAGGTGCCCCGGCCGAAGGGCCAGTGCTTTGCCAGCATTGGCGGCTGCTGCTGCCGGCAGCCCCAGCCGCAGCTGGCAGAGGGCCAGCCCGGCGTGCAGCTCCGCCTTGGGCCGTGCCAGGGCGGGGGGCAATGGTGGGGCCCCCCCGGCCGCCACCGCCGCTCGCAGGGCCTGGGCATAGGCCCTGGCTGCCGGCCCCGCTGCCCCCGCCCCCAGCAACGCCGCCGCCCGCTCCTGCCGCACCAGCACCGCCCGCCAGCGCCCACCTGGCGCCTCCTCCCAGAAGGGGGGCGCGGGGGAGAAGCCCCCCAACCGCACCCCCACCGCCGCTCCCGCCCCTGTCGGCCGCAGCCGGGCCCGCTCCCCCGCCGCCATTGTCTCCAGGCAGGCATCCAGCGCCGCCGCCCACCGCCCCTCGCCGTCCCCCAGCCGCAGGGTCTGCCACCGGCCACCCCCTGCCCCTGCTGCTGCCACCCCCCACCCCGCCGCCACCCCTGCCCCAGCGGGGGTCTCCAGCCGCACACGGCAGCGGGAGCCGGGACCGGGGCGATCTAGTCCCCGGCCATGCCGCAGCACCTGTTTGGCGAAGGCAGCGTCAGGGCTGAGCCACCAGCCCGGGGGGGGCCCGGCCCCCACCCAGGGGTCTTCCTCCTCCCCCTCCCCCTCCTCGCTGTCGTCCTCGTCCTCCTCCTCCAGCTGCCCCCACCCCTCCTCCTCCTCCCCCTCCTCGGGGGCCCGCAGCCACGCCTCCTCGCGCGACCAGTCCCAGGGATCCCCCGCCCCATCGGGTGGGACCGGGAGGGGCATGTGCTCACGGGAGGGCGATGCCCCATCGGGTGGAGCCCGGAGGGCATCAGCTGGATCCCGGCGTCTCGCCCTCTCATTGGCTGGGGCTCGGAGGCCAGCGTCCTCATTAGTTGGGCCTTCAGGTCCTGCGTCCTTATTGGCTGGGATGCGTGGGACAGGTTCCTGACTGGTTGGGGCTCGCGGCACTGCATCCTCATTGATTGGGTGCCGCAGCCCTTTGGCCTCATTATTCAGGTTGCGTGGCTCTGCCTTCTCATTGGCTGCACCCTGTAGGCCAGTAGGCTCATTGGCTGGGCCCTGGTGTCCCGCAGTCTCATTGGTTGGGTCGTGGGGCCCTGTCTCTTCACTGGCTGGGCCGTGCAGGCCTCCTCTCTCCTCAATGGCTGAGTCCCCAGCCGCTTGGCTCCTCTGTAGCTGCTCATTGGCTGAGCTAGGTGGCACCTCGGACAAGCCCGGCAGCAGTGCAATCCCATTGGATGACTCCCCCATTGCGCAGGCTCCCCTGAGCTCTTCATTGGCTGGTACTGGGCTCCCTCCCTCCCCATTGGGCAAACCTCCGGGTGCTCGCTGCCCATTGGCCGGCTCCTCCGCAGCCCCATTGGCTGCTCCCCTGAGCACTGCCTCCCCATCGGCTGAATCTCCACCTTCCATTTCTTCCTCGGCCAATCGCGTTTCGCCGGCGGTGGCCTACGAGACGGGGGGGCGGAGCCTGATCAGAGGGGCCCCCGGCGTCCGCGCCCCCCCCCCCCCACCGGGGGCACCCTGGCCTCCGGGACACCCTCCCCCCCCCCCGCCCCCGCGGACCCGGCAGTCCCGGGCCGCTCCTGCTCCCACCTGGGCGAGGACTCCGGCGTCCGGCAGCCCCGCCTCCTTGCATCACATCCGGCCACGCCCCCAGCTGGGCAGCGGCCCGCCTGGGCGGGGCTGCCGTGGAGACGCCCACGTTCCCGCCCGCCCGCCCTCTCTCTCTCTTTCCGTCTCCGTCTCCGTCTCCGTCTCCGTCTCCGTCTCCTCCCTCCCTCCCTCCCTCCCTCCCTCCCTCCCCTGCGGGCGGGGCGGGTCCTACCGTGGCCGGGTCGGGGACCGAGGCAACCGGCGGTGGCTGCGGCGGCGCTGCCCCTTTAAACGCCGCCGGTGGGCGGGGGAGCTGGGGGCGGTGGGAGCGGAAGGGCCCAGCGCGCAGGCGCCGCCCGCCCCGCCCTCAGCGCGCCTGCGCGGAGGCCGGCCGGGCGAGCCGCGCTCCCATTGGTGGGCGGGCGGCGGTGCGGATTGGCAGGGGGGCGCGCGCGGCGCGGCGCGGTGGAAGATGGCGGCGCTGGCGCCGGAGCTGCTGGTGCTGAGCGACGCGGGGCGGTTCCGGGCCGACAACCTGCTGGGGGCCGAGGACTGGGGTAGGCCCGGGCTGGGCGGGGAGGGGCCTCGGCGCGGCGGGGCCGGGCGGGGGAGGGAGGGAAGGCCGCTTCCGCGTGTTGCGGGGCGGGGCGGCCCGGGCTCCGCGTGGGAGGGACTTTCGTAGGGGGCGGGGCTTGGGGAGGGGGCGGGCCCTGCCGGCGGCATTGTGTCTTGTTGGGGTAAAGGGGCGTGGCTTACAGGGGGCGTGCTCTGCATGGAGGCGGGGTTAAGGCATTTGGGTGGGGTCAGCACGCTGAGGGCGGGGTTAAGCCTCTTGGGGGCGGGGCTTTTTGTAAACATGCCGGGCCCCCCCCCCCCCCCCCCCCAGATGCTGCTCTCTACAGTTGCCTCGATGACAGGCTGGAGCCCGCCCACCTCTTCCCGTCCCTAGACCCCAACCCCATGGTAAACCCATACCCCTCTGGTGATGCCCAAGCTCCATCCCCTCCGGGTGGGGTCTTCCCAGCCCCACCCCCTGGGGGGTCCCAGACCCTCATCCCTCCCCCCACCCCAGTTCGACTGTGCCTTCGATGGGGGCGAGGCTGCCAGCCCTCCCGACCCCCCGTGGGACCAGGACCCCCCCAGCCTCTTCCCTGGTGAGTGGGGAGGGGCAGAAGGGGGGTCCTGGGGGGTTTTATGGGGGGTGTATGGTGGGCTGGAGGAGTTCATGGGATGGTGGGAGGGGATACCAGGGGCTGGGGAGGATAATGGCGAGCTGGGGGGCGATATGGGGTTGTTGGAGAGGTTCTAGTGGGGGGTGGGGGGGGTTACTGGATGCTGGGGTGGCGTTCGAGGCATGGCAGCACAGGGATCCTCACCAGTCATGTGCTCCTGATGCCCCCCCAGACCTGCAGGTGAAGTCAGAGCCAGGGTCCCCCACCTCGTCCCACTGCTCTGACTCCTCCGGTCTCTCCTCTGCCTCCGAGCCCCTGGCCTGGGTATGTCCCCCCTCACTGGTGCCCCTGCTGCCCCCTGCTGCCCCCTCTGCCCACCTCCTTCCTCTCAGCTCTGTCCCCACAGGTCCCCAGCCCCCCCGAGCTGGGGGTGAAGACAGAGCCAACCCCTCCGCTGCCCTGTACCCTCCCTGATGCCGGTAAGCTGCAGACAGACAGATGAGGGGGAATGGGGGGGTCACAACACCCCCTCTGACACCCCTAATGCCACAGCAGGGAAGGCACCGCGGGCTGTAAAGGCAGAGGGGGTCCCTCCCAGCCGCCGGACACCCCCCATCCAGCCCAAGCCCCCTGGGGGGGCCACTGGGCCTGGGGGGGCTGCCCCAAGCACCCCCCAGACTATCCTGCTGCAGCCGCTGCCTGGAGCTGCCCCCTCTCTGCCCACAGCCATCACCGGTAGGGCTGGGGGGGCTGGGGCCATGGGAGGTCAGGGTTGCTGGGGGCATCTGGGGCAACAGGGAGGAGATTCGGGGGGGCTGGGGGATCATGAGGCCATAGGAGGGAGGGGGGCTGGAGGGGCTGGGTGATGCTATGGCTGTGGGACTGGGGCTTTGGGGCTGCTGGGAGGGGCTGGGGTGATGGGGAGGTGTTTTGGGGGGCACTGGGTGAATGGGGGGCTTTGGGGATCCGCAGTGCCGGCCCCCGCGGTGCTACTGTCGCCGGCCGAGCTGCTGCTGCCAGGGCTCCTGTGCCTGCCCCACTCCGGCCGGGCGCCCCCCCGCACCCCACCCGGCCCCCCTAAGCCCGAGGCCAAGACCATCGTCCCGGCCCCTGCTCCCACTCCTCCTGGCCCCCAGGAGGTTGACGTGAGTACCCCCTGCGTGACCCCTGACCCCCACGCGAACCCGACCCCTCAATATTCCCCCCCCGAGTGTTCTCTGTCCCTCCTGGGGTGTCCCCCATCCCAGAGTGTCCCCCTTCTCCCCAAGGGATGCCCCCCTGTCTTGGGTGTCCCCTGTCATCCCGGGCATCCCCCTCTCCTGGGAGCCTTGGGGTCCCCTCCGCTGGCCCCCTGGTGACCCGCGGGTGCAGGCAAAGGTGCTGAAGCGGCAGCAGCGGATGATCAAGAACCGGGAGTCGGCATGCCAGTCTCGGCGCCGGCGCAAAGAGTACGTGCAGGGGCTGGAGGAGCGGCTGCGCCAGGCCCTGGCCGACAATGACCGCCTGCGCCGCGAGAATGGGCTCCTGCGCCGCCGCCTCGATGCCCTCCTGGGCCAGGTCTGTGGAGGGGCTGGGGGGCTGAGGGGGGTGGCCCTGCTCGGCCACGGCACAGGCTGTGCCCCCCTGCAGCCCTTGGTGGCATGGCTTGTTTCTCCCATGTTGTAGTGGTAGTCTGTGTCCCTGCATCCCGTAATGGTACAGTCTCTGACCCCCCACCCTGTAATGGTACAGCTTGTCCCCACCCCATCCCGTGATGGTACAGCCTGTACCCCCCCGCCCCGTCCATAATGGTGCAGGCTGCCCTCCCTGTTCTGTAATGGTGTAGTCTGCTCCTCTCTCGGTCCTGTAATGGTACAGCTTATCCCTGTCTTACAGCTTGTTTGCCCCCGCCCGGCCCATAATGGTAAAGTCCATTGGGGGGGCGACAGCCTGTACCATCGCAGGGCTTCGGAGGGGTGCCCCAGTGTGGGGGGAGAGCTGTGGCATGTACCGTTATGGGGGCAGGGGTGCCCCATGGCGGGTGGGGGTCGGAATGTACCATTGCAGAGGGGTTTGGGGGGCACCACTGCAGGCCGTGCAGGGCAGATCATTGTTGGGGGGTACACGAGGGCTCTCGGGCAGGTCAGCCTGACCCCCCCCCCCGTGTCCCCCCTGTGCCCCCCAGAGCTCGGAGCTGCGTCCTGTCCCAGGGCCCCGCAAGCTGGCCTGCCTCGCCGCCCTCCTCCTCTTCCTCGCCTTCAACCTGGGCCCCTTCAGGTGGGTGTCAGAAGTTGGGGGGGGGCCACCCCGCCTCCACTCCCCCCCTTAAACACACCCCTCCCGCAGCCTCTCTCAGCCGCCCCCCGCCGAACCCCGGCACCAGCCCCCCCCGCGAGGCCGCCGGCACCTCCTGGGGGTGGCTGAGGGGGAGGCCCCTGCCACCGACCTTCCCCAGACGTGGGGCCCCCCACCAGGGCCGCGCCAGGAGCCTGCTCCCCCCGGCAGGACCCCTTTCAGGTATGTGCCTCCCCCCCACCGCCGAGCACCCCTCCAGTGGCCCCCAACGCCCCCCCCCCTAAGCCCCATGGGAACCTCTGACCCCACTGGTCACCCCCCATCTAAACAGGTCCCCCCAGGCCCCAATGCAGCTCATTGCCTGCCCCCGACTCCCACGGGGCCCCCACCAGACCCCAGTGGGTCCCCCCCAACCCCAGTGGGCTTCAGCGGCTCCCCAAATCCAATGGGAGCCCCTGACCCCAATGGCCCCCCCCCCGACCCCTGTGGGACCCCCCCTGACTCTCATGGACCCCAGTAGATCCCGCCCCCCCCCCCCTCCCCCCAAACCCAGTGTTTGGCAGTGCCCCCCCCCAACCAGTGGAACCCCCTGACCCCACTGAGCCCCCCACACACCCAAATGACTCCCCCGGCCCCTCCTGACACCCCTGACCCGACCCCCCCCAGGAACGCTTCTCTGGGTGCAGTGACACTGCGGGAGCTGGACGGGCTGTTCCGGGCATCTGACTGTCGTCACTTCAACCGCACTGAGTCCCTGCGGTGCGTGGGGGGGGGCATGGGGGGGGCTGAGGGGCATGGGGGAGGTTGGGGGGGGTTGATGATAATGGAAGGATTGGGGGGAGCCAGGGTGAGCTGTGGGGAGGGTCATGGGGGGAGCAGGGCATTGTGGGTGATTTCCCAGTATGCCTAGGGCAGGAGTGGTAGGAGGGGGGTGCAGGGGGTCACCGTGAGCCCCCCTGCTCCCACTGACCCCCTAGCCCACCCCAGGCTGGCGGACGAGCTCAGCGGATGGGTCCGGCGCCACCAGATTGACCGACGGAAACCGGGGTCCCCCCCCTGGACCCCCCGCAGCCAGGTGAGTGGGGGTGGGGGCCTGGGGAGCCCCAAGGGGCTCTGGGGACCCTTGGTGGTCACTGGAGGGGTTCTCGGCGATTACTAGGGATCCCTGGGGGTGTGGAGAGTCCCCACAGGTGGCTGGGGGGGCTGGGTGGGGGTCTGGGGAGATCCTGTGGGGCTGGGGGAGGGCCTGTAGCATCCCTGGGGGGTCTTTGGGGGGTCCTGGTGCACTGGGAGGTCGTTGGGGGAATGTTTGGGGTTGGGGGTCCCTGGAAGGGTGGGTTCTGGAGGGCACTGGGGGGGTCCCTGCTCCCCCTGAACCCCCTAGGGCAGTTTCAGGCTTCGCCCCCCTGGAAGGCGCCGGCCTCCTCCCGCCTTGTCCCAGCTGCCCCCCCCCACCCTGAAAGGTGAGAGAACCCCGGAACGCGACCCCCTCAACCCCCGCCATGTATCCCCCCCACTCCTCGCACTCTCTCCCACCTCCTCCTGGACCCCCAACGCCCCCCTGCCTTTTCCACCCCACACCCATCCCTACATGTGCCCTCTCATGTCCCCCCACCACCTGAAGCCCCTCTGTGTCCTTCCAGGGCCCCCCTGGGGCAGCTCCAGCTCTACCGCCCTGACCGGGCTGAACCCCATTTCCTGGCCGCCATTGACCGCCGCGAGGACACTTTCTACGTCGTCTCCTTCCGTCGGGTATGGGGGGCTGAGGGCAATCTGGAGGGGCTCAGGGTGGTCTGCTGGAGGTCGGGGAGGGTCCCCAATGCTGTGTCCCCCTGTCCAGGACCACCTGCTGCTGCCAGCCATCAGCCACAACAAGACATCGCGGCCAAAGATGTCCCTGGTGATGCCAGCAGCCGCCCTCAACGGTGAGTGGGGACTCCCGGCCCCTTCTGTGTCCTGGGGGGGGTCCCACTGCATGTTCTCCCACTCCAATAGGGGCTTTTCTATGTTTGGGGGGGTCCCAAGGTGCTCGGGGTCCCCCCTGTGTACCCAAGGGGTCACACGTCCAAGGATGGGTGGTCCCTGGGGGGGGACTCTTGCCCCCTTGGAGGGGGGTGTCCACATTTCCTTGGGGCTCTCTGTGCTGCAGGGGTGGGGCTGGGTCATCCCCTTTTTCCTGGGGAGTTCCATTGCCTGGGGGGGGGGTGTCCCTCTTGCCCAGGGGGGCTCTCCATCGCTGAGGGGGGCCCATTGCCCCAGGGGATACCCTATTGCCCTGGGGGGCTTACAGTCAACTGCCGGGGTCCGCATCACCTGGGGCGGTCCCCTTTCTCTGGGGTTTCCTCTTTCCTTGGGGGCTTCCCTCTCGTCTTTGGGGGGTCCTGTTGTCTCTGGGGGGGTCCCTCTGCCCCGAGGGTCCCCAACTGACACCTTGCCCCCACCAGAGAGCCTGTCAGGGCGTGGGGGGGGCCTGGAGGCCATGATGCAGGTGGACTGCGAGGTGATGGACACGCGCGTCATCCACGTCCGCCGCCGGCCCCCCCCTGCCAATCGCAGCCGGGCACCTGCCCCCCCCCGCGGCCCCCGCCGCCCCCGCACCCTCTACCTGGGGGCTGGCGGGTAGCCCCGCCCCTTGGCGGCAGGCCCCGCCCCCCGGGGCTAAGCACTGTCCGTGGGAACAGCCCCGGGGCCAGGGATCAAGCTCCGCCCACTGTGGGGATGCTGAGTCACGCCCACGGAATAAGCCCGGCCTTTACGGGGACGAGCCCCACTATGCAAGGGATCAAGCTCCGCCCACCGATGTGCAAACCCCGCCTCTCTGGGCAGCAGCCCCACCCTCTGGCTCTTCTCAGGGGGTGGAACCTTCCCCACCCGGGCAAGCCCCGCCCCCACTTGAGGCCCCGCCCCCACTTGAGGCCCCGCCCTCTGCAAGCACTTACCCCAGGGAGCCCCGCCCCCTATTCTCCCTGAAAGGGGCAGGGGCCTCGTTCCGGCCACACCCCCCCGGGGCCGTTTTCTACCCGGATTAATAACAAATGGGAAAAATAAAACCGGATACTCGTCTGTGGGGGAGGGATGGGGGAACCCAGGCGTCCGGGGTGGCGGTTGGGGGACACTCCCCCCATTTGTGCTTCATTTTGGGCCCCTGAAACCCTCCGAATGCCCCAAAACAGACTCGGGGTGTGGGGTGGAGGTGCAGCTTTAATCACAGTTTGGGGGGGGCTGGGGGGCAGCAAAACCCCACGGGGGGGGCCCAGGGCCCCTGCAGCATCCGAGCGGGTTGAGGGGGGTTCTGTAGGGTCCTGGAGACCCCCTCCACCCCATGTAGCCCCCCCAGGGTCAGACGCTGAGCAGCCAGAGGAAGAAGGCGGCAGCGATGAAGAGGAAGACGGAGTCCAGCGAGCCCGCAGGGGGGTCCCCAGCATCCCCTGGGGGGGGGCACCCCAAAACCCACTGTGAGTGGGGGGAGCCCTGGTACACCCCCACTGGGAGCTGCCCAAGAACAGGATGGGAAAGGCCCCTGATCCCTGGGGGGGCGTGGGGGTTATTTGGAGCCCCCCAGGGGCCCTTGGGGGTAGTTCTTTAGTCCCAGGGAGATAGCAGGGGGTGCACAACGGGTCTTGGGGGTCCCTGGGCACAGGGAGTTTGCAGGGTCCTGGGGGACATACCTGTGCCAGTCAGAGGGGGCTGTGGGACGGTGCTGAAGAAGGCGAAAGGGAATGCTCCGAAGCCGAAGGCCACGTGGAAGCTGCTGCTGGGGCCGGCAGGGGGCACCTGGGGGGGGGCGGGGGGGGGGACGGACA
The DNA here is from genome assembly GCF_929443795.1 of Astur gentilis. Lineage (NCBI taxonomy): Eukaryota > Metazoa > Chordata > Aves > Accipitriformes > Accipitridae > Astur > Astur gentilis. Next base: position 427,675 of record NC_064915.1, on the reverse strand, counting down.
GGGACATGTTAGGGGGCTGCATTACTGGGGGACACACACGGGGGAGTTGAGGGGTGGTGGGGTACTGTGGGGGTGGGCAGGCACAGGGCAGTTGTGGGGTGGTGTCAGGGGTGGGAGGGTGTACTGGAGGGGGCATGTGGGGGGCTGCATCACCTGGGGGGTACTGGGGAGGAGTTACTGTGGCACTTGGGGGGCTTTGGGGGCCTCAGAAACGGGGCAGGGGGCTGGGATGTGTGGAGGGGCTGCTGTGGGCCAGTGGGATTGGGGGAGAGGGGATGCTGTGGGGTCCGACAGTCACTTACCCCCTGGGTCTCGGGCTCTGGGCGCTGTCCCCGGGGTCGGGGGGGTGTCTCCAGCCTGGGGGGGGTGGGGGGTGGGGGACGTGAGGGGGGGACAGGCCCTCTGCACCCCATAGCACTGCCTTGTAGCCCCTATAGCCCCCCCAGCACCCACTCCTCATGCCCACTCCACAGCATCCAACCCACCTGCCACCCAGGCCCCCCAAGCCTCTGCCCCACATTCACTTCCCCCCCTCCGTGCCCCCCCCCCCATAGTCCCCACAGTCCCCCCAACTCCCCATAGCCCCCCCCATGCATCACAGTGCCCAGCAGCCCACCACAAACATTCCTCCAGAGAGCCCCTGTGCCCCCCATGGATCCCCAAACCCCCCCCGGCCCGCTTACCAGGGGCTCCTGTCTTCCCACACCCAGCTCCTGTCCCACTCAGCGGGGTCTTATACCCCTCCCCAGCCCCCCTCAGCGGGGTTCCCAGCCCCCCATACCCCTCCCCAGCTCTGCCAGCCCACTCACCGGGGGTCCCGGCGGGCGCTGTCCCGCCCGTAGAGGGGTACGACGGTGTCACGGCTGATCCCAGCCCCACAGACAGCACAGCGGGGCCGCGTCAGCAGCCACTGCGGGACCCACAGCGCTGCCCCATGGCGGGAGCACCCAGCCCCACACCGGGGCACCCCCATGCCCATGGGCCAGGGCAGTCCTGGCCCCACAGCCGGGCATTCCCTGCCCCATGGCCAGGGGCCCCCTTCCCCCGAGACTGGGGACACCCCCCACCCCCAGTTTGGGCCCCCCCGGGCCCCCCGTTGGATACAGCCCGGCCCCCCCCGGGTCAAACCACCCCTGCCCTCGTGGGGGGGGGGGGGTCACTCACCTGGTGCAGGCAGGGCCAGCTGCAAAGGGGGGACCCGGCGTCAGTGCCCCACGGCCGAGCCCATCAACAGTCCTGCAGCCCACCCCCGTCCTCCACCCTACAGCTCTGCCCCAGAGCCGCCACAGCCCTCCCAGACCCTATAGCACCCATAACTCACCCCACAGCCCACCCTGTAGCCTCTCATAGCCCCACCAGAGAACCCACAGCCCCCCCATAGCTCACCCTGTGGCCCCCCCCGATAGCCCCCATGACCCCACCGTAGACCCCATAACCCCTCCATAGCTCAGTCCATAGCGCCCTATGGCCTCCCATAGCTCCCCCACAGACCCCCCCATAGCTCACCCTGTAGCCCCGCCCCCCGCCCCCGTGCCCCCTCTTCCAAGCCCCGCCCCTTACTCCGCCCCCGCCCCACGCAGGCCCGGCCCACCCTAGGCCCCGCCCCCGCCGCTCCGGCCCCGCTCCTCACCAGTACAGGTGCCCGCAGCGGCCAATCACGGCGTCGCGCGCGGGCTCCAGGCAGAGGTTGCAGGCGAAGGCGCCGCCGCGGTTTGGCCCCTCGGGGCCCCCGTCCGGCGCCCCCGCGCCCGCCGCCATCTTCCGTCTCCGCGCAGCCCCGCCTGCCCTGCTCCGCCCCAGCGCGCCCCATTGGGCGCCCCGCCCGCCAGTCACCGCCTGCCGGCTTTCCGCCCCTTCGAGGAGGGCGGTGCTCGTTTGGCGCGTCGCTGTTGGGTGCCGCGATCAGCAATCAAACCCGCTGGCCACGCCTCCCGGCAGCGGGGCGGGGGCGGCCGCTTTCCATTGGTCCCGCTCGCCGCCGCTCACGGCATCATCACGTGCGGGGCGATGCCTCCGGGGGAGGGGGCGCGATGGCCGGCGCTTGACTGGCCGCGCCGCCTTAACGGGCCGCCGCGCCGCCCAATCAGCGCGCGGGCCAGCTCCCGCCTTCCCGCTGTTCCCTTCGGGGGGCGGAACAAGATGGCGGCCGCGTTGCCGCGGCGACGCGCGGTCCCGCCCACCCCCCCCGTCCGCCGCCATGCCTGGTTGCCACGGGAACGGCGCAGGCCAGGGGGGCGGGACGCGCGGCCGGCGCGACCGGCGCTCATTGGCTATCGCAGCCGCCCGTCAGCTACGCCGCTTCCGCTGCCGCCGCCGCCGCCGCCGCCGCCGCCGCCGGGAAGCGGGAAGGGTCCGCGCCGCCGCCGCAGCCGCCGCCCCGCCTGGCCCCGCCCGGTACCGGGGAGCGGGGTTTGGGGTTGGGGCTCGGAGGGGGGGGCGCGGCGGGGCCGAGGGTCGGGGGGCGCCCGGGGGGCGCGGCGGGGGTCGGGGGGCCTGCGGGCCGGGGCGCGGCCTGCGCCGGGCCGGGCCGGGCGGGCGGTGGGGGGGGCGGCGCCGCCGCCACGCGCCCCGTGCGCCGCCCCGCGGCCCCGCCCGGCCCCGCCCGGCCCGGCGTGGGAGGGGCCCGGCCCGGGGAGGGGCGGGGGGGGGGCAGGTGCCCGTAAGCGGCGGCGACGCGGGGCTTTAGGGGCTAAAGATGGGGGGGTCGGTGTCCCGGGAGGGTGTTGGGGATCCCGCAGCGTTTTGGGGTCAGACAAATGGGGTTTGGGGCGTTGGGATCCCGGGGCGGGGGGTGGATCGGGGTCGGGCGGGGGGTGTGAGGGTCCCGGCAGGGCCGGGGAGGGTGTCTGGGGGTCCGGGCGGCGTCCGGATGGGGGGGTCTGGGCGTCCCGGCAGGGTCTGGGGGGGGCGGGCCCGGGGGTCCCGCGGGCTCCGGTGCCCGCCCTGAGCCCCGCCGCCCGCAGGCGCCATGGAGGTGACGGTGGGGACGGCGGCGCTGGCGCTGGCGCTGCTGCTGCTGCCGGTGCTGTACGAGCGCAGCGGCTCCTTCCGCTTCTTCTGCAAGATGGGCTTCTACAACGGGTGGATCCTGCTGCTGGCGCTGGTGGCCATCCCGCTCTGCGCCCTGCGCGGCCGCGACGTTGAGAACATGAAGTAGGGATGGCGGGGGGACGCGCGGATGGGGACGCGGGGGGGACGCAGGGCTGGGCCACCCCCTTTGCCTCCTGCGGTCCCGGGACGTGAAACTCGGGGGGACGCGGGGCGGTGTGTGGGGCGTGTCCCGTCACCCCGTGTCCCCGGCCAGGATCATCCGGGGGCTGATGCAGCACGTGAAGCACCTCTACGGGATCCGGATGGCGGTTCGGGGTGCCCAGCACTTCCCCCCCCGGCAGCCCTACGTCGTCGTCAGCAACCACCAGAGCTCCCTCGACCTGCTGGGTACGCCCGCCCCACGGCGCTGCCCCACGGCGCTGCCCCACAGGCCTGTCCCGTGTCCCCTGTGCCCCTACCTCATTGTCAGCAACCACCAGAGCTCCTTCGACCTGCCGGGTATACCCGCCCCACGGCGCTGCCGCACGGCCTGGCCCCTAGTTTTGCCCCCGGCCCCCTAGCAGCCTCCTGTGCCATGGGCACTGTTCGACCCCTGCTGCTGAGCCCCAGCCCCGCAGCTGACGCGGCCCCCAGGGGTGCTGGAGGCGCTGCTGGAGCGGCGTGTGCATGTAGCCACCGTCCAGCCCTATAGCTTACCCCAAGCTTACCCCTATAGCTTGGCCCCCAAGCTAACACTGCTCCCAGGGATGACAGAGGTGCTGCTGCTGAATCAGTGTGTGCCCATAGCCACCCCCCAGCCCCGTAGGCCCCCTGCCTTGGCCCCACAGCCGCCCCCTGGCTAATGCCAGCCCCCAGGGATGATGGAGGTGCTGCCGGACCGCTGTGTGCCCATCGCCAAGCGGGAGCTGCTCTACATGGGGGCCGTGGGGGTGGCTTGCTGGCTCGGCGGCATCATCTTCATCGACCGCAAGCGGACGCACGACGCCATCAGCGTCATGGCCGAGGCCGCCCACACCATGCTTAGCCAGGACGTGAGTGGGGCACCAGGGGGCTGCTGGGGGGGCCTTACGCCATGCTCTGCATCCTGCCTGGGGCTGCTGTGGGGCAGCCCCAGTTGACCCCATAGTGATCTGGGGCAGCCCCAGCTCACTGTGGGGCAGTACTGGCTGCCCCCCCCCCCCCCCCCTTGCTGTGGGGCACCCCCGGTCTCGCCGTGGGACAGCCCCTCATCTCCCCCCAGGTCCGAGTGTGGGTCTTCCCTGAGGGGACACGCAACCACAGCGGCTCCATGCTGCCCTTCAAGCGGGGCGCCTTCCACCTTGCCGTCCAGGCACAGGTAGGGGGGCTGCCGTGGGGCGGCTGTGGGGTGGCCGTGGGGCAGCACCCTTCAACCCTCGCCTGCCCGCCAGGTCCCTGTCGTCCCCATTGTCATCTCCTCCTACCAGCACTTCTACAGCAAGCGGGAGCGGAGGTTCACAGCCGGTGAGGGGCTGGGGACCCGGGTCTGGGGGGAGCGTGGGGCACATGGGGAGTCAGGGGGGTCCATGGAGGGGGGCTGAGGGGATACATGGGGCTAGGGGGAATCTGGGGATATGTGGATGGTGGGCTGGGGGGGCATACGTGGGGCTGGGGGGGGTATTGGGTCATGTGGGGAGTCTAGGGGGTAGCTGGAGGGGTGGCTGGGGGGCACATGGGAGCTCTGCGGGGGGGATACCTGTGGGTGTGAGGGGTGCGTGGGGTACGTGGGAGGAGGTTTGGGGGTGCTACTGGGGGGCTGTGGACACATGGGGGAGCTGTGGGGTACATGAAGGAGGCTGTCTGGGGCCCCTGGGGGTTTGCTGCATATGCAGGGGGGGCCTGCATCCAGGGGGGTCCAGGTGGGCTGTGGGGCAGCCATGGGGCGCCCCCCGACCCTCCGCCCCCAGGGCAGTGCGTGATCCAGGTGCTGCCCCCGCTACCCACCCGGGGGCTGGGCCCGGCTGACGTCCCGGCGCTCACCGAGCGGGTCCGCACCGCCATGCTGGAGGCCTTCGAGGCGCTCTCGGCCGAGCTGCGCCCCACGGCGCCGCCCCCCGCCCCCCAGTGACCCGCCCCGCCCCACGGCCGCCCGCTGCCCCACGGCGCTGCCCAGCCCCACGGTGGTGGGACGGGGGCTGACCCTCACGTGGAACGTGGACTGACCCACAAGTGGGGCATGGGCTGACCCACGCGTAGAACGTGGACGGACCCACAAGTGGGCCACGGGCTGACCCACGAGTAGGACATGGACCGACCCATGCCGGGGCACAGAGCAACCCTTGGCGGGACCTATAGGAAAAATGTGGCCTGATCCACGGTGGGAGCATGGAGTGACCCACAGCGGGACTTAGAGGAAGAATGGGGCACGGACTGACCCCCAAGTGGGGCATGGAGCGACCCACAGCGGGACCCATGGAAACGCATGGATTGAGCCATGGTGGGAGCTGTAGGAGGAGCTCGGTCAGACCCGCGGCAGGACACGCAGCGGGGACCCGGTGTGACCCACGGCGGGATCCACAGAAGGCTCATGCAGTGACCCATAGCGGGACCATGGTATGACACACAGCGGGACCCCCACAGACCAACTCACTCCAGTCCCCCGTGTATGGGGGGGCCCCACGGACTGACCCACTCCAGACCCCCATGTGGGCAAGGGGGATACCCACAGACTGGCCCACTCCAGACCCCCACACGGGGGTCACAGGGACTGACCCATGGCTCCTGGGGGGGCACAGGGCTGACCCCCCTCAATGGCCAGTGCCATTTGGGGACTGGGGGGGTCCCAGGCTGTGGGGCAGCGTGGCGGGGCAGGTGCTGATTGGTTGTCAGAGCAGACCCCGATCCCTTTTTAAGGGGTGATGCCGTGTATTTATTGGGGGGGGGGGGGGGGGGGCGCGGATTTTGCCAAATTTTCCTCCTGCCCCCGGCTTGGAGACCCCCCGCTTTTAATAAACCCCCCCAGTTGTGGCGCCTCATGATATCACGGTGGTTGAGTGATTATGTCATCGGGGAGTGGGAATGATGTCAGTGGCGGGTCTTGTACCCGAAGCCATTCTTCCCGCCCCCACAGTCACCTGGGGGGGGGGACACGGGGGTTAGGATGAGGACAGGGGGTCTCGGGATGATTTGGGGGAGGTCCCTATGTAGCCGTGGGGTCCCTGGGGTAGTTCTATAGGAGTCTTTTTGGGGTCCTGGAGGGTTTTGGGAGCTTTTGAAGGGTCATGGGGGTCTTATGGGGCCTCTTGGGGTGCCCCTGGGGGTCATGGGGTGCCATAGGGGTCCCAGGTGCTCCTGGGGGGGCGTGGGAGCCCTGTGAGGGGTCGCAGGGGTGTGGGCTGAGCCAGGGGGCCCCCTCGTCCCTTGAGGGGGGGGGGGGCACTCACAGGCCCCTAGTCGCTCCTCCAGGTCCATCAGCTGCTCCCCCAAAGCCTCCACCCGGTCCAGGTACCGCAGGGGCCCCCCCAGCGCCTGCCCCATACACAGGGGGTCAGGGGGGGCCCCGAGTACCCCCTCCCACTGGGGGGTGGGCGCTCCTCCAGCACCCGCTTATGGGGTATGGGGGCCCCCAAACCCCCCGCTCCCCCCGGCCCCACCTGCTCCAGCACCTCCATCCGCTCCTGCAGCACCTTCAGGTGGGCCGAGAGGGGCTCCGGGGCGGGCGCTGGGGGGGACAGGTAACCCCATGGAACCCAGGCATCTGGGAACCCCGCTGCCCCACTGGCTGTCTGGGGGGTCCCCACTCCACACCCCCTCCCCCCACCATGGACCCAGGGGTCCCCACTCCCCGCCCCCCCCCCCCCCCCCCAGAAGACCCAGGGTCCGGCCCCATCTCCGAACCCCCCCACCCCGACCCCCGGCTCACCCTGCTGGCAGATGAGGCCAGGCCGCAGCACCCGCTGCTCCACCCGCCGTGAGGCCACCCGGTACGTGGTGCTGCGGGTGCCCACCCGTGCAGGACTCGGGCATCTGTCCGGGACCCCCACCGCGGGGACCCAGGTGCCCCGGAACCGCCCCCCCCGCCAGGACCCACAGGCAGCCAGACCCCCGCCCCGTAGGGACCCAGGTGTCTCTGCTGCCTCCCAGGGGACCCAGGTGCCTGGGACCCCCACCCCCAGGGACTCCACCAGGGGCTCCCGCTCCTAGGACTGAGCCCTGCTCCCCCCATGGGGACCCAGGCGTCCAGCGTCCAGCCCCCTCCCCCCCCACCATGGGGACCCCGTGTCCAGCCCCCCCCCCATAGGACCCAGGCATCCAGGACCCCCCACCCCAAGGACCCAGGTCTCCAGACCCCACCCCACAGGGACCCCCGTGGGGCTCTTCCTCCCCCCCTCCCAGGGTCCCTGGTGCCCACACACCCCCGCCATGGGGACCCCTGTGCCCAGCTCCCTCCTCCCAGGGGACCCTAGTGCCCAGCCCCCCAGGGGGGTACCGGTAGGTGCTGCAGACGCGGCCCCCGCAGAGGGTCAGGTAGGGCCGGTGCTGAGCCTGGGCGAAGGTCTCGCTGTGGAGCTGGGGAACCCACTGCAGGTGGCGGGTGCAGCCCCCCCTGCTGTGGGGCGGATCAGTGGGGCACCCCACGGGGGACCTCCCCTGCCCCTGGGAACTCCCAGGGACCCCCAGGATGCTCCAGAGGGGTTTCCTGGGACTCTACCGCTCCCCAGGGATCCTCCTACCCCATAGACTCCCTCAGGCATCACCCCACCCCGAAGGACCCCCAGCTCCTCTGCCCTATGGCCATCACCCAGCCCTTCCCTGTCCCCCCAGCCCCCCCCCCCCCCGAGCCCCTCACCTCTCCAGGGCCCCCCCCAGCAGTGCGACCCCCAGGGCAGCCCCCCACAGCAGGGTGGCCAGCATGCTTCGGCAGCGGGGACCCAGGCGTCTGGGAGTGCCCGGCCCCCCCCCCCCGGGGACCCAGGCGTCCGGGTGGCCCCCTCTCCCCACCCCATCCCCCCCGCCCCACAAAGGCCCCTTGTCCCGATGGGGACGGGGACGTCTGCGGGGGTGGCACAGGCGCTGCTTTGTGCTGGTCCCGACGGCCCCCCCCCCCCCCCCCCCCCGGAGCCGAGGGGCCCCCAGGCCCTATGGGGCACAGGGAGAGCGTGGGGCATTGCCGTGGGGCACGGGGGGCGGGGGGGGGGCACAGGGCATCACCGTGGGGTGGGGGATGCAGGGACACCCCGTGGCGTGGGTGGGGGTGTGGCACATCACTGCGGGGGGCACAGGCGTCCCCATGGGATGGGGGGATGTGGCTGTGGGGTTTGGTCTCCGGGTTGAAGCGATGGGGATGGGGGCGGGACTGAGATGTTTTGGGCCAGAAAAATGCACTTTTTGGGTCCTTTGCTACGAGTGCAGAAAAACTTCGTGAAAACGGGCCAAAATGCCCCATCCCGAGAGCCGCGTCCCGAGCGGGGGTGGGGAGGGTCCCTCGTCCCACCCCCCAGCCCTTTACCAGATGGGCTTTTTTTCTCCATCACTCCGATTTCATGGAGATTTCTGCGTTGCCAGATCCGGCCCCGCGGTTGGGCCGTGTGGCCCCCCGCCCCACCGGGACCCCCACCCGCCCGGGACCCCCGCCCCCCGGGGGCTTTGGGGTTTTCCCCAGGGCTTCGGGGGGCGCCGGGCTGCGCTGGGACTTTGGGGTCCCCCCTCCCTAGCCCCCCGCCCCCGGCCGGGGCTCCCCGCGATGGGCCGGGGGAGCTGTTCCCTGCGCTCGTGACCCGCGGAGGGGGCGTCGGGGTGCACGGGTGGGGGGGGGGGTCGCGGGATGCCGAGGGGGGGGCGGGATGCGGGGGGGCGGCGGGGGTTGGGCTTCCTGGGTCAGCGCCGCCGCCGCCGCCTCCATTGTCCGCGGGACCGCGGCGGCAGCGGCGGGAGCGGGACGGGAGCGGGAGCGGGACCGGACCCCGGAGCGGGGCAGCCCCGCAGCCCCCAGCCCCGGGGCGGGCGGCACCACCGCCGTCCCCCCCACCCGCTCGGGGTCTGCCCCAGCGCAGGTACTGGGGGTCTCGCCTCCCCCCACGGCGGGTGCCGGCGGTCTCACGCCGCGCCCCCCCCCCGCCCCGCCCCGGTACCGCGGGGGTCTCACCCCTTTCCCCAGTGCAGGTGCCGGCGGTCTGACCCCACTCGCCACAGGAACCAGGGCTCTCACCCCCTCCGTGGGTACCGGGGGGTCTCACACCCCCTCCCAGTGCAGGTACCGGTGCTCTCGACCCCCTGGCCGCAGGTACCGGGGTTGTCACCCTCCCCGGGGGGCGCTCAGCGGGATGCGGTGCCTGGGGTGACAGCCCCAGCCCCAGCCATGTCCCCCCGCAAGACCAAGCGGGCTGGGGGCCAGTCCCCCGAGGGGGAAGCAGAGGCGGTGGCGGCGGCGGCGGCGGCGGCGGCGGCAGCAGCCCCCCCCCGGGCCTCCCCAGGCATCCGCAAGCGCAAGGACTTTGTGGCGCAGCCTGGGGGCCGGGCGGAGGAGAGCCCCAACATCTGCGTGGAGTGCGGGCAGAGCTTCGCCCAGAGCTCCGGCCTCGCCAGCCACCGCCGCAGCCACGCGGCCGCCCAGCCCCACCGCTGCCCCGACTGCGGAAAGAGCTTTGGCGTCAGCTCCAGCCTCAGCCGCCACCGGCGCATCCACACTGGCGAGAAGCCCTTCGCCTGCCCCGACTGTGGCAAGAGCTTCAGTGACAAGTCCAACCTCACCCAGCACCGCCGTGTCCACACCGGGGAGAAGCCCTACCGCTGCGGCGACTGCGGCAAGAGCTTCAGCCGCAGCTCCCACCGCAAGAAGCACCTGCGGCATCTCCCAGCCAGCAAGCGCCCGCCGCGCTGCGGCGCCCAGCCACGGGACGGGGTGGCTGGTGGCAGCGGGCCAGCCAAGGCACGGCGGAAGGCGTCGGCGCTCAACACCTGCGGCGAGTGCTGGCAGAGCTTCGGCCAGAATGCCGACCTGGTGAAGCACATGCGCATCCACACCGGGGAGAAGCCCTTCCAGTGTGGCCACTGCGGGAAGCGCTTCAGCGTCAGCTCCAACCTCTTCCGCCACCGGCGCATCCACACCGGTGAGAAGCCCTACACCTGCACTGACTGCGGCAAGAGCTTTACCGACAAGTCCACCCTCACCCAGCACCGCCGTACCCACACCGGCGAGAAGCCCTATGTCTGCGGTGTCTGCGGGAAAGGCTTCAGCCACAGCTCCCACCACAAGCGCCACGAGAAGATCCATCGCGGGGACGGGCCCCTCCTGGGCTTCGCGCCACGGCCCTTCTGAGACCGGCGGGGGCTGCAGCGGCGCCAGTGGTGCCGCTGGTGCTATGCGGTGGCTGCCGGAGGGCTCTGGTGCTGGCCCTGAGGGTGCTGCGCCCAGGGAACCCTCTCCCCCAGGGACAGCCGCATCTCGTTAGGAAGCTCTTAATTTCCATTTTTGACCTTTGTTCGTTCCCTGGGGGTTTCCCCTCTGGTTTGGGGGGGCTCGGTGCCCCCAGCAGCTCTGCTCGCCCCGGCCAGCCGCGGTCCCCCAGCCCCGCCATCAGTGCCACCTGAGCTGCTGCAGCGGCTGGGGGGTCCTGGAGGTGGAGCCCCCCTGCATCCCGTCCCTCCCGGTGGGTTTTGCCGCCCCACGGCCCTGGGGCAATAAATCCCAATGGAAAACCCAGCCCTGGCTCGTCTCTGCCGGAGCCATCGCCGCCGTCCCGCTGCACCAGTAGCACCAGTTGCTCCAGCACAGTTGCTCCCCGTTCCCAGGCAGGGCACCCTGAATGAGGCTTTTTTTGGGGGGGTCCGGGCAGCATGGACCCTGAGCCTGCTCGAGTGGGACCCCCTGTCCCGCTCCTGAACTCCCTCCAGGGTGGGGGCTGAGTCCGGCCCCTTCCCAGGGGTGTTTGCAGATCGGGGTGGGGGGGCACGCTGCGGCCGCCCCACGCGCGAAACGGGGTGCACAGTCGGGAGAAGGACAAAAGCGGGGGGAAGCCCCCCAATCTCCCCCCGCCCAGGTCCGGGGACCTCCGGGGTGCGGGTGGGGGTCGCTGCCCGCGGGGGTGCCGTGGGGCCGGGACCCCCGTGAGCGGCTCCCGCGTGGTGTCGGGGGGATGTTGGGGGAATGTCGGGACTCCGGGGGGGCGTCGGGGCGGGGGGGGGGATGTCGGGTGTCGGGGGGGCTGTCGCGGCCGGGGAGGATGTCGGGCTTTGAGCTTCCTGGGTCAGGCGCTGCCGCCTCCATTGTTGGCCGGAGCCGGGCGGAGCCGCGCGGGTTGCCCGACCCCCCCTGCAGCCCGACACCCCCCCCCCCCCACCGGCAGCTGCCGCCGGGAGCGCGGAGCGGGGCAGCACCGCAGCTCCCCGCCCCCCTCCGGCCCTGCGTGGGACCGTCCCGGGCGGGGTCTACCCGGCTGCCCCCCAGCCTGTGGGTGAGCCCGGGGTCCCTCGTGGGGTGGACCCCCCCCACTGCCACCTGTCCCTCTGTCTGTCCATCCGCACTCGCGGATGAGGCTCTGTTCCCCCCCCGCCGCGCCCTCCCCCTGAGCATCCTCAGGGCCCCGCCGAGGGGTCGGGGCTGTTCTCCTCCTACCCGCCCCCCCCCCGCCAGCCGTGGGGCGACCCCAGCATGTCCCCTCGGAAGCCCAGGGTTGCCATGGGCAAGAGCCCAGAGAAGAAGAAGCAGCCCCCGAAGAACAAGCGCAAGTCGGAGAAGCCAAAGCGCAGCCTGCCCGAGCAGGAGGAGGAGGAGGAACCGGCGGCAGCCCCTTCCCTGCCACCCGCCAAGGGCGAGCGGCCGAATTTGTGCTCCGAGTGCGGGAAGAGCTTCCAGCACGGGTCGGACCTGGTGAACCACCAGCGCATCCACACTGGCGCCAAACCCTTTGTCTGCGGCGACTGCGGCAAGAGCTTCCGGCAGAGTTCGACGCTCATCACTCACCGGCGCATCCACACCGGCGAGGCTCCCTACGCCTGTGGCTACTGTGGCAAGAGCTTCCGCGTCAGCTCCAACTTTGTCCGCCACCGGCGTATCCACACCGGTGAGAAGCCCTACCGCTGCCCAGCCTGCGGCAAGAGCTTCACCGACAAGTCCACCCTTACCCAGCACCAGCGCACCCACACTGGTGAGAAGCCCTACCGCTGTGCCGACTGCGGCAAGAGCTTTAGCCGCAGCTCCCACCGCAAGCGGCACCTTCGCAACCCCCCCACCAAGGGCCACGGGCGATGCGCCCGCCACAGCCCCGACCCACCCCCTGCCAAGCCGAAGGAGGCCAAAGGCGGGAAGAAGATGCCGGCCTCCGAGGTCCCCAACACCTGCGGCGAGTGCTGGCAGAGCTTCGGCCAGAGCTCCGACCTGGTGAAGCACATGCGCATCCACACCGGGGAGAAGCCCTTCCAGTGTGGCCACTGCGGGAAGCGCTTCAGCGTCAGCTCTAACCTCACCCGCCACCGGCGCATCCACACCGGTGAGAAGCCCTACACCTGCGCCGACTGCGGCAACAGCTTTACCGACAAGTCCACCCTCACCCAGCACCGCCGTACCCACACCGGCGAGAAGCCCTATGTCTGCGGTGTCTGCGGGAAAGGCTTCAGCCACAGCTCCCACCACAAGCGCCACGAGAAGATCCATCGCGGGGACGGGCCCCTCCTGGGCTTCGCGCCACGGCCCTTCTGAGACCGGCGGGGGCTGCAGCGGCGCCAGTGGTGCCGCTGGTGCTATGCGGTGGCTGCCGGAGGGCTCTGGTGCTGGCCCTGAGGGTGCTGCGCCCAGGGAACCCTCTCCCCCAGGGACAGCCGCATCTCGTTAGGAAGCTCTTAATTTCCATTTTTGACCTTTGTTCGTTCCCTGGGGGTTTCCCCTCTGGTTTGGGGGGGCTCGGTGCCCCCAGCAGCTCTGCTCGCCCCGGCCAGCCGCGGTCCCCCAGCCCCGCCATCAGTGCCACCTGAGCTGCTGCAGCGGCTGGGGGGTCCTGGAGGTGGAGCCCCCCTGCATCCCGTCCCTCCCGGTGGGTTTTGCCGCCCCACGGCCCTGGGGCAATAAATCCCAATGGAAAACCCAGCCCTGGCTCGTCTCTGCCGGAGCCGTCGCCGCCATCCCGCTGCACCAGTAGCACCAGTTGCTCCAGCACGGTCGCTCCCCGTTCCCAGGCAGAGCACCCTGAATGAGGCTTTTTTTGGGGGGGTCCGGGCAGCATGGACCCTCCTCTCACGGAGGGTCCTCCTGGCTGAGCCTGCTCGAGTGGGACCCCCTGTCCCGCTCCTGAACTCCCTCCAGGGTGGGGGCTGAGTCCGGCCCCTTCCCAGGGGTGTTTGCAGATCGGGGTGGGGGGGCACGCTGCGGCCGCCCCACGCGCGAAACGGGGTGCACAGTCGGGAGAAGGACAAAAGCGGGGGGAAGCCCCCCAATCTCCCCCCGCCCAGGTCCGGGGACCTCCGGGGTGCGGGTGGGGGTCGCTGCCCGCGGGGGTGCCGTGGGGCCGGGACCCCCGTGAGCGGCTCCCGCGTGGTGTCGGGGGGATGTTGGGGGAATGTCGGGACTCCGGGGGGGCGTCGGGGCGGGGGGGGGGATGTCGGGTGTCGGGGGGGCTGTCGCGGCCGGGGAGGATGTCGGGCTTTGAGCTTCCTGGGTCAGGCGCTGCCGCCTCCATGCGCGGGCGGAGCCGGGCGGAGCCGCGCGGGTTGCCCGACCCCCCCGCAGCCCGACCTCCCCTGCAGCTGCCGCCGGGAGCGCGGAGTGGGGCAGCTCAGGCGCCCCCGGCCCTCCTCCGGGTCCCCCGCCCCCGCAGGCCCCCCGGCCCCCGCAGTCCCCGGCCCTGCGTGGGACCGTCCCGGGCGAGCTCTCCCCGGCTGCCCCCCAGCCTGTGGGTAAGCCCGGGGTCCCTTGTGGGGTGGACCCCCCCCCTCCCCGCCACCCGTACCTCTGTCTGTCCTTCCGCGCTCAAGGGTGAGGCTCTGCCCCCCCCCCCCCCCCCCCGTGCCCGCCCCGCGCCCTCCCCGAGTGTCCCCGGGGCCCTGCCGAGGGGTAAGGGCAATTTTCTCCCCCCGCCCCCCCCGCCAGCCGTGGGGCGACCCCAGCATGTCTGAGCAGAAGCCCAGGGTTGCCGCGGGCAAGAGCCCGGAGAAGAAGAAGCAGCCCCCGAAGAACAAGCGCAAGTCGGAGAAGCCAAAGCGCAGCCTGCCCGAGCAGGAGGAGGAGGAGGAAGCGGCGGCAGCCCCCTCCCTGCCACCCGCCAAGGGCGAGCGGCCAAATTTGTGCTCCGAGTGCGGGAAGAGCTTCCAGCACGGGTCGGACCTGGTGAACCACCAGCGCATCCACACCAGCACCAAACCCTTCATCTGCGGCTACTGTGGCAAGAGCTTCCGCATCAGCTTCAACTTCCTCCGCCACCAGCGCATCCACACCGGCGAGGCTCCCTACGCCTGCAGCTACTGCAGCAAGAGCTTCGCCGACAAGTCCACCCTCACCCAGCACGAGCGCACCCACACCGGTGAGAAGCCCTACCACTGTGCCGACTGTGGCAAGAGCTTCCGCGTCAGCTCCAGCTTTGTCCGCCACCGGCGCATCCACACTGGCGAGAAACCCTACCATTGTGCCGCCTGCGGCAAGAGCTTCACTGACAAGTACACCCTCACCCAGCACCAACGCTCCCACACTGGCGAGAAGCCCTACAAGTGCCTCGACTGCGGGAAGAGCTTCAGTCGCAGCTCCAACCGCAATCAGCACCTCCGCAACCGTCCCGCCAAGGGCCGCAGGCCCTGTGCCCGCTGCGACCCCGAGCCCAAGGAGGCCAAGGGCGGGAAGAAGCTGCTGGCCGCCGAGGTCCCCAACACCTGCGGCCAGTGCTGGCAGAGCTTCGCCCAGAGCTCCGACCTGGTGAAGCACATGCGCATCCACACCGGGGAGAAGCCCTACGCCTGTCCCCACTGTGGGAAGCGCTTCAGCCTCAGCTCCAACCTCACCCGCCACCGGCGCATCCACACTGGCGAGAAGCCCTACATCTGCACTGACTGCGGCGAGAGCTTCAGCGACATGTCCACCCTCACCCAGCACCGCCGTACCCACACCGGCGAGAAGCCCTACGTCTGCGCCTACTGTGGCAAGAGCTTCAGCCGCAGCTCCCACCGCAAGCGCCACGAGCGGACCCACACCAGAGAGGCCCCCGATGCCCTCCTGCCCCTCTGGCCCTGCCCGGCCCAGGGCTTATAACCATCGCTGCTGCCGGGCCCAGGGCCATGCTGAGGAAAACCATCCTGGAAGCTGCCCCTGGCCCTTTGGCTGGGTCACACGGACGTAACTGGGGTGGCAATTTTACCAGGTCCGCAGGGTTTGAGAGTTACTGTTGGAGCCACCACGTCTGTCTGTCTGTTCGCTCAGGGCTTGGGCAGCTGCTGCAGTGCCTGCTGTGCTGCTGGGGTGAGCCCAGAGCACGGGGCGGACAAATATACAGACCCCCCGCTCTGTGGAGACAAACACACTCAGATGGGTGACTCTCCCTGAGTGGCCCCAAGGGAGCCCTTTTCAGCAGATTTAACCAAAATCCCCTATTTTCTACCCAGTTTTCTTTGGGGCTGGGGGCTTCCACCCTCCTGCTCCTCCTGGCACAGCTGCATGTAGCCTGTGGTGGGCAGCAGCAGCAAACACGCCCCCCCCCAATGCCTATTAGTGATAATGATAACAATTACGGTGATTAGTTGTCCTGTCTGGTGCTGCCACCGAAGCAAATCCTGATCCGCGCTTTCCCTGACTTCGGGCTGCTTTTTCCCCACTGCTTTGGGTTTCCTGGGGTAAAAAACCCCATGCATTTCCCAATTATAAAAAAACCCCCAACAAACCAAACTTAATAAAATACTGTCTTTTTCTTCTTTTTTTTTTTTTGAAGTTTGAGGTGTTTTTGGAACAGAGGAAGGCGTGATGGTGCTGGATGCTGCCGGTGAGCTGGTGTGTTTGGGACCAAGAGCTGGCTTCACAGATGAGGTCCCTGTCCCCCTCCCCCATGGGTCTCGGGGGGTCAGGAGGAGCTGGGTACCCTCCCTTGATGGTTTTGGGTGGGGTTTTTTTTTTTGGTTTTTTTTTGGACGTTTCTTCCCCAGGGCTGGGGCTGGGCAGTGCCCTGTTTGGGGCTTTGGTCTGGGGCAGGACAGAGCTGCCAGGATGCTGTGTGGTCTTGGGGGAGGGGGTGGTGGTGGTGTCTCGGCAGGGGATGCAGGTCCAGGGCACTAAGGGTAATGGCTGTGGGGACCCCCACCCATCCACAGGCTCTATTTCAGCACCATCGCGGGGATTTTGGTGCTTTTGTGGTGCATCTCAGTGAAGCATCCCTGGACCCATGGAGATGGGGGTGTCACAGGTGGATGTGGGGGTGTTGTCGGGGGGGGGGCGGGGGCACTGCCCTGCACCCCTCCCTCTCCTGGGACAGCTCCCGACTCGGCCGCAGCTCTCCCAGTGGGTGAAGTGCAGTGACAGAGACATTGCAGCTGAGGGCCCGCTGCAGCTGGCCAAGGGGAACGTCACCTGCCTTGCCAAAATCCTTCAAGAGCCCAAAAACAGGGAGTGGTGCAGCCCCCTGGCTCACAGTGGGGCAGCAGTCGTGGCCTCCCAGCACTCACCCTGTAGTTCCCCTTATATGAACCCCAGCATATATATGTGTATATATATATACACATATATGTGCATGTATTTTGAGGGAGGTGCCCTGAGCATTTTGCAGCACTAGTGGGGGATCTGCAGCACAGGTGGGTTTTGCAGCAGGGGTGGGGGCGGGGGTGGAATTGCAGCAGGAGCATGCCCTTGCAGCCCATCACCCTACATTTGACCATCCTGGAGCTGATTCTACAGAAAAGGGGTTTCATTATATGGAAACTCTCTTGGCTGTTTTGCTGTCCTGGAGGGATGTATGTATATAACACATACATACATAAAGGACAAGATGCCGAGTCCCAGCAATGGATGGATTAGGGGCCAGGGCCAGGCTCAGCCTGAGGGGGTCCAGCACTGGGGAGATATGGAGGGGACACCCAGCTGTTTTGGTGCCAGAAGACAAAAATGCCCCTTATTTCACAGAATCATAGAATGGTTTGGGTTGGAAGGGACCTTAAAGATCATCTAGTTCCAACCTCCCCTGCCATGGGCAGGGATACCTGCTAGACCAGGCTGCTTAAAGCCCCGTCCTGGTGGTTTCAGCTGGGATAGAGTTAATTTTCTTCCTAGTAGCTGGTATGTTTTGGGTTCAGTATGAGAAGAATGTTGATAACACTTATGTTTTCAGTTATTGCTAAGGAATGTTTACACTAAGTCAAGGATTTTTCAGCTTGTCCTGCCCAGCCAGCAAGAAGGCTGGAGGGGCACAAGAAGCTGGGAGGGAACACAGCCAGGACAGCTGACCCAAACCTCCACAACTTCAACCACAGCACCCCTCTCTCTGGAATAACACCAAGAAGAGATCACTTTTGCTCTTCTTTTTTGAAGCAGGAACAACAGCAACATGGTGGGGGACAGGGACCAGCTGACAGGTCTGGCAGCTGCTCTGTTTCAAGTTTGGGGTGAAGAGGGACAGGGGTGCCTGGGCAGGGTAATAACGACAGGAGCCACAAAGCAGAAGTAATTATTATTCAAATGGTTTTTTTGTTAATCTGTTCTACAGAGAAACCCACGCGCAGCAGCTGGGCGATGTGCCCCCCCCCCCCCACCATCCCAGCAGGACACAGCACGGGGCTGAACGGCTGATGACTAGCAAGAACAAGGCGCTGCGATGCCCTTGGCAGGCATGGATGCGTTCCAGCTCCGAGACAACGAGGTTCATCCCTGCAGCAAAAGGCAAGCAGGAATGTGGCCCTGCATAGCATGGCGGGGCTTGGCCCCCTGACTTGCCATCCTGGGGGTCTCCATGGCAAGACGGGTCCTGAGCCACTGCCGGCTTGAGCACTGCTGCCGCCCGCTGCGTCCCATCGCTACTGACCCATCCTACTTACCCAACCGCTACTGCCCCGACCCACCCCACATAATCCCACCTACCAGCCTCGTGGCTCATCCTACTATGCCTCATCCTACCGGCCCCTCCAACACGTGCGGCATCCTGCCCTGGCAGTGCCGGCCACGCCGAGCCCCCCCTAGCAGGGCTGGCTGGGGTAGGGCCAGAGGGGCAGGAGGGAGACGGGGTTTTGCCCTGCGTGGGTTCGCTGGTGCCGCTTGTGGTGGGAGCTGCGGCTGAAGCTCTTGCCACAGTAGGCACAGGCGTAGGGCTTCTCACCCGTGTGGATGCGACGGTGCTGGGTGAGGGTGGACTTGTCGGTGAAGCTCTTGCCGCAGTCGGCGCAGGCATAGGGCTTCTCGCCAGTGTGGATGCGCTGGTGGCGGATGAGGTTGGAGCTGACGTTGAAGCGCTTCCCGCAGTGGGGACAGGCGTAGGGCTTCTCCCCGGTGTGGATGCGCATGTGCTTCACCAGGTCCGAGTTCTGGCTGAAGCTCTGCCAGCACTCGGCGCAGGTGTTGGGGATGGCCACAGCTGGTGGCTTCTCCCCACTGGGGCCGTCCCGCCGCCGGCGCTTCCCTGAGGGACTGGCAGGGGGCTGCTTGGGACGGCCAAAGCTCTTCCCACAGTCGACGCACTTGTAGGGCTTCTGGCCAGGGGGGCGCGGGGCTGGGCTGGCAGCGGTGGCACCCACCTCCTTCCCGCAGTCCCGGCAGCTCTGCGGGCTCCTGCCAGCGTGGGCACGCCGGTGCCGCAGCAGGTTGGCGCTGAGGCCGAAGCTCTTGCCGCAGTCGAGGCAGGCGAAGGGCTTCTCCCCACCGTGGCTGCGCCGGTGGGCCAGCAGCGCTGCACTCTGCGCGAAGCTCTTGCCGCACTCCACACAGATGTTGGGGTGCTCCCCAGCGGCCGCCCGCTGCCGCACGACCGTCTCCTTGCGCTTCCGCCCCCCGCGCCCGCGGCCGCCCACCTCGGCCTCCCCGCCATCCCGGGGGGCTGGCTGCCCCTCTGCCCGGCCCTGGCCCCTCGGGGACCTGCCGTGCTCGGGCTGGGGAGCTGCGGACCCTCTGCAGCGCTTCGGTGACATGGCGGGGGGGCTCCCTGAGCCGGGGGTGTCCCCGTGCCGTCCCCACCTGCGGCGACAAAGGGAGAAAGCCAAATGTGAGTTGCTTCCCCAGAAATGGCGTGTTGGAGGCTGCCCGCCCTCCCGGGCACCCCAGCTCGGGATGCCTGAGCGGCCACAAGTGCTGGCAGCCCCTGAACAGAGGGTGAACCTGGGACGGGTCGGACCGTAGGTCAGACCAAGGCAGAGCTTAGGGAGGGAGATTCCGAATCCAGCCTTCCCCGGAGCGCAGCGAGGCTGTGGCAGCCCCCGGGCACAGGTTCGCCTGCTGCAGGCACAGCCCGGCCCTCCAGGCTCCCATTTAGGGCTTTGACTCGCCTCGACACGCCAGCGGCGTGCTGAATCGCCGGGGCGGTTTGCGGTGCTGCGGGAGCAGCCCGGGCTGGCTGGCGGCGGCAGGGACGTGCCAGGGAGACACCGCGACTCGGGTCGGGGGCAGCGGGGGGGAAACCTCTTTGTCGCCCCGAATCACGTCTGGCTGCTCCGCGTCCCAGCGAGAGCCCCGGCCCCAGCCCCCGCAGTCGGCCCCGGCCCCGGCCCTCCGGCCCCGTCTCCCCATCCCTCCGGCCCCGGCCCCCATCCAGCCTCCGTCCCCCTCGGGCCTGGCCGCTCTCCGGGCCCCGGGGGCGGGGGGGGGGGGCGGGCCTTGCGCCCCGCCAGCCGAGGCCGGGCCGGGCCGGGCCCGCGGGACCCCCCGCCGGCGGCCTCCGCCCGAGCTGCCCCGGTACCTGCGGGCACAGCCCGGGCCGGCGGCGGCTGCGGCTCCTGCCCCGTGCCCGTCCCCCGCCGCCCCCGCTGCCGTCCGGGCGCTGCCGCGGCCTCGCCGGTGCCGGGCGGACAATGGAGGCAGCGGCGGCGGCGCTGACCCAGGAAGTTCAACCCCCGGGGGCTGCTCGGAGGAAGGTGGCGGCGGCGAGGGGAAGACCCCGGCCCCGGCCGCAGCCCTGCCTTGGCCCCCCCCCACCCCCGTTCCTCATCCTCATCCCCAGCCCCCGCCACCCAGCACCCCCAGCACCCCCGCTCCCCCCCCCGGCCCTGCTCACCTAGCCCCCCCCGCCCGCGGCTTTCGGGGCAGGGTCGCTTCTCCTTGTGCCCCCGACCCGCACCCCATCCCGTTTCACCTGGGCAGGGACACGCTGCCCGGACCCCACTTCGGGGAGAGGCCCCTTTCTTGCCGCCGCCCTGCCACGGCCAGACCCGCTGCCAGAGGAGGACAGAGCAGAGGATGCCGTGTTTGGCGAGCTTGCCCACAGTTGGGCTAGCGGACCTGGCTGGTGGTGCCGGGGTCCCGCGGGACCGTCATCCCCCAGACCCTCAGAGCGGCCCAGAGACACAAACCCTGTGCTGGGGGGTCCCGCAGGGTCACGGTCCCCTAAGCAGCATGAGACAACCCCACGCCACCCTCCCGCCCCCGCCCACCCCCCCCCCCCCCCCGCAATGCACCGTTCCCTGCTGCATGAGGGGCAAGGGGACCCCCAAGCTGCGGATTTCGGCAGCGACAGCCCCTGCAACCCCCTGTCCTGGCCCTGGGGGAAAACACAGGTGTGCACAGCCCGCGGCCGGTAAACAACAACTCTTTACTATGGCAGGCAGGGAAAGTAAAGGGATCGCGCGCCCCGGCACGCCGAGCACCGGGCTCACGCTGAAATTATCTTGCCAGCAGCGTCAGTGTGGCCGAGCTGCTCCGACAGCCCTATTTGCGGAGGACTGTTGCCAAATTAATGAGTTACAGGACCCTTCGTGCTCATGCAGGGAGGAGAAAGCTGCGCCGCAAGGCTCACGCCGTGGGACTCCGCTTTCGGGTGTCCCCCCGCCCCTTTCCTCCCCCCTTCCCCCCCCCAAACCCCATGGCGAAACACAGGCAGGTAAAAGGCTTGTCCCCATCTACACAATGGCCACAACATGGACACAGCACGGCAGAAAGGCAGCTCAGGGCGTCCTGAGCTCTCAGCGCCACGGCCGCCCACCCAGCATGGACTTCCCACAGCTCTAGCCGGGACAGGGTCAAGGAATCCCCACGGGCAGTCAGTGCTGGTGCTGCGTCCCCATTCTGCATGGGAGAAGTGAAACGTCCCCTGGAGACCATCCCCACTGCAGCTCCTCTCCCACTGGTGCCCACTCTGGCTCAGGAGGGGTGTGGGCTGCCCATGATGGCATGGCTCAGCAAGGCTCCTGCTCCCCTGCCGTGGCTGGAAGCCCCCAGGTCCCCCCGAGCTGCCTCCAGCTCCGTCCGGCTCAGCCTCCCGAAAGCAGCAGGGCCAGACGCCCAGAGGAAGGAGCAGTGGTGGGCGCCTATCCCAGGTGGATCCGCTGATGCCTGATGAGGGCTGAGCTGACAATGAAGCTCTTGCCGCAGTCGCCACACTTGTAGGGCTTCTCCCCGGTGTGGGTGCGCAGGTGGGTGATGAGGGATGAACTCTGCTTGAAGCTCTTCCTGCAGTGGGGGCACTGGTAGGGGGTCTCCCCGGTGTGGATGCGCTGGTGGCGGATCAGGGCCGAGCTCTCGAAGAAGCTCTTCCCGCAGCCGGCACACTGGTAGGGCTTCTCCCCGGTGTGGGTCCGCTGGTGCTTGAGGAAGGCCGAGCTGTAGCTGAAGCTCTTGCCGCAGTCGGCGCACTTGTAGGGCCGCTCGCCCAGGTGGGTCCGCTGGTGCGTGTTGAGGTTGGAGCTGCGGTTGAAGCTCTTTCCGCACTGGGGGCACTTGTAGGGCCGCTCGCCGGTGTGGATGCGCTGGTGGACAACGAGGTCTGAGCTCCAGCTGAAGCTCTTCCCGCACTTGGCGCAGGCGTAGGGCCGCTCACCGGCATGCAGCCGCTGGTGCTTCGCCAGGTCCGAGCTCTGGCCGAAGCTCTTCCCGCAGTCGGGGCACTTGTAGGGCCTGTCCCCGCTGTGGATGCGCTGGTGGGCATTGCGGTTCGAGCTGCGGGTGAAGCTCTTCCCGCAGTCCAGGCACTTGTAGGGCTTCTCCCCCGTGTGCAGCCGCTGGTGGATCAGCAGCTCCGACCGCCGGGAGAAGGTCTTCTCGCACTGCCCGCAGGTTTTCGGCACGTCCCCCCGCCGTGCCCGCCGCCCCCCTCGGCCACTGGCCGCTGCCCCACCACGGGGGGGCCGTGCTGGCCGCTCCTCAGGGGGGCTCCGGGGGTCCCAGGGGGTGCCGCAGTGGCTCTGGCAGGCATCCCCGAGCACGGGGCTCTGGGGGACACTCTCCTCAGCCCCCCGGGACAGGATGACGTCCAGCTCTGCCAGCTCAGGGCCATCCGGCTCGGGAGCCTCGTCCTCGTTCTCGCTCCCCGTCCCGTCATCTGCCGGGGCAGAGAGAGACAACGCCGACAGGAGTGATTCCCAGCACCAAGGGGAAATAGGGGAAGCCTGAAGAATTCGGGTGGACAGCTGCCAAAGGCCGATCCCAGAACAGAGGGCAAGAAAGCTCTTCCCGACCCCAGCCCGGCAGCTCCACGCAGAGCCCTGGATACCTGCCAGCTTGGGACACTCCCTGAGATGGAGGAGCGGGGGCTGCCATGGGGCTGTCGCTAAAACCTCCGGCCCATTCGGGGTGGGTTCCCGGCTCACCTGCGGGGGCCACCCTGAGGATCTCCCATTCCTTGGAGTCGTTCGGGTCCGGCACCCCCAGCTCTTCCTCCAGCTCCAGCCGGGAGATGACGTTAGGCTTGGGAATCGGGAAGTCTGCTCCAGAAAAAAGGGGAAAGAAGACACCGGGTTTGTTACAGGTCTGTTACATGGGGGTTTATTGAACACTATACATACGTATCTACGTGTATACACACACACACACACACTTTTAAAAGGAAATATGGCATTTTGCATTCAGGCGAGCAACTGGGAGAGAAAGGCAAGAAAAGGCATTTCCAGCCAGCAGACCGTGGCTGCTCAGCAGGTAACCTCGCTTCTGGCATCTCCCGTCTTCCAAGGAGGGATGTGCCATCCCAGCACCGCATTTCTCTGCACCCAACACCTTAAAAAAGCCAAACTCCCACAAAAATTGCATTTCCTTTTCCGCCTGCGCCCATCAGCTAAAAAGCACGTGCCGTGGTGCGCCGAGAGGGCTTGCGATGCCAAAGGCAGGCGCCCAAGCCCGTGGTGCTGGCTGTGCCGACGCACGGCGGGGACAGTTTTTGTTCTCGCCGCACCCGCAGGATGCGTCTTTTTCGGCAGCAGATTGTTTTTTGGCGGCGAAGCCCGGCACGTGGCAGGGCAGGTGGTGGCACGGAGCGGGAGCGGGTGAGGACGCCAGCCTTACCCAGCAGGA
Organism: Astur gentilis; assembly: GCF_929443795.1. NCBI lineage: Eukaryota > Metazoa > Chordata > Aves > Accipitriformes > Accipitridae > Astur > Astur gentilis. Next base: position 404,289 of record NC_064915.1, on the reverse strand, counting down.
TCAGGGACTCGTAGCTCTCCTGCATGACGCCGACGCCGCCAGCACCCACCGGCCGCCGCCACTTCGAAGCCCGGCAGCCCCTGCAAGAGAGGGAAAGGGGGTTCAGGGGTACCCCCCAGCGCGGGCACAGAGCAGCCGCATCCCCCGCTCTCGCTGCGCTCCCCACTAACCAGACCTGCGTGGCTTCTTAGGCAGACACGGGGGGCCACTGGCAGGGCCCCGCCGCCCTCGGCTGGGGATGCGGGTGCCCGAGCATCTCCTCTCCGAGGCCCCCCCGCCCAGCGGGGCCGAAGCGGGGGCACCCGCTGGCTCAGCGACCCCTCCCCAGCTCTGCAGAGGGACCCCCGGCACACCGGTACCTGCGGGCGGGGGGGCGGCGGGGCCGGCCGGGGCCGGTGCTCCGGGGGCTGACGGGAGCCGGGGCTCCCCCGCGCCGGGCTGCTCGGGGAAGCGCCGCCGCCGCCGCCGGCCCCGCGGCTCCTCCGCCCGGGCTCCCGGATGGAGGAGCCGCCGGTGACCCAGGAAGTTCAGCCTCCGCCGCGGTGACCGGGGAGGCGCAGAGGGAAGCGGGGGCGAGGGGCGGCGGCGCTTCCCCCGCTGCCGGCCGGGTCCTCGGGTGCGGGGGCCGGGGGGAGGCGGCGGGGGCGCCCGGCTGCCGCTGCCCCCCCCGACCGTGCCCGGTCCCGGTCCCACCCGCATCCCCATCCCTCCCTGCATCCCCACCTCCATCCCCATCCCTGTCCTTGTCCCCGTTCCCGTCCTCATTCCTGTCCCCGTCCCGTTCCCTTCCCCACCTGCGTTCCCATCCCCTCCCGTGTCTCCCCTGTCCCGTCCTGTCCTGTCCCCGGCGCAGTCCTGGCTCCGCAGGGTCAGCTGGCAGCGGGGTGACAGCAAAGGGCGGGCAAAGGGGGACAGATCTGTTCGGTGACCTCACGCCTGCAAGCAGGACCCAGGGAATGGTAGGGTCCTACAGCAACCCGGCTCAGGAGGGACCTGGGGAGCTCTGTGTCCAGCTGAGGTCCTGCCTGCTGCCGGCAGGGCCAGTGCTGCTTCCTCGGGGCTTTATCCAGTCTGGTCTGTATGAGCTCCATGGATGGGGACAGTGCGGCCGCCCCGGGCAACCTGCTGGGCCATCCTCAGAGAAAAGCTGCTCCTAGCAAGGGGAGACCCGTCCTCTTCCAGGTCAGGCCTGTCGCCTCCTGTCCTCCGTGCGGCAGAAGTCTTTGCCAGGCTCTGGGGGAGTTGTGGGTGCTCGCTGCGTTCCCGGTGGGACTCAGGGGATCCCCGTCTCCGAGCTGGCCCTGCAGTTTCCCCCCTCTGCCCTGCCTTGCCCACCCTCCTCAGCTGCACAGTGAAGCCCCACAGCCCCCAAGGGACCCCAGTTCAGCCTCAAAAAGACACGGCGGGAGCTGCAGGGGTTGGTGGGAAGTGGTAATATGCCTCCGATACCCAAAACTCAGAGACCCGCCTCGTGCCCCACTCTGCATCCACTTTTTTGGGTGAAAACCACCAAATTCCTTCACTTTCGCCCACCTCGGTTTCCTCACCTGTGAAATGACAGGAGCCGCTTGCTCACAGCAGCTTCTGGGCTGGGAGCTGTCCGGGATGGCCACCGTTTGGCGGGGGGGCTCAGGAGTGAACTGGGGTTTAGCAAGGCTCCCCGGGGACCCCCAGTGCCAGAGGGAGTGTCTTGGGCAACACTTCGCCCTGGATCCACCCCCCCCCCTACCCTGTCCCAGCCACACCAGTGGCCTCTACTGCAGGATGGCAGATTTTATTGCTGAGCGCCACAGAGAGAAACCTCAGGGAAGGGACCCCGACGAAGAGGCAGCATGGCCGGGGCCGTCAGAGGGACGTGCCATGCTGCAGGCGCCAGTGGGTGATGACGTTGGAGCTCTGGGTGAAGCTCTTGCCGCAGTCGGGGCAGACGTAGGGCCGCTCGCCGGTGTGGACACGCTTGTGCTTGGTGAGTGCTGAGCTGGTGGTGAAGCTCTTGCGGCACTCAGGGCAGACGTAGGGCCGTTCGCCAGTGTGAACCCGCTGGTGGGTGGTGAGGTGGGCAAACTGGCTGTAGCCCCGGCCGCACTCCCCACAGCGGTAGGGCTTCTCAGGCAGGTGGGTGCGCTGGTGCCGCAGCAGATAGGAGCTGGTGGAGAAGCTTTTGCCGCAGTCGGGGCAGGCAAAGGACTTCTCGGCACGGTGCGTGCGCTGGTGCTTGGCCAGCAGTGAGCTGTCAGCAAAGGCCTTGCCGCATGCCGGGCAGGGGTAGGGCCGCTCGCCGGTGTGGGCGCGCCGGTGGATGGTGAGTGAGGAGCAGTCCCGGAAGCTCTCGCCACAGTCGGGGCAACGGTAGGGCCGCTCGCCTGTGTGCAGCCGCTGGTGCCGGGTGAGGTTGGAGCTGCTGCCGAAACGGCGCCCGCACTCGGGGCAGGAGTAGGGCCGCTCACCTGTATGTGTCCGCCGGTGCTTCACCAGGTCCGAGTTGACATTGAAACTGCGGCCGCAGTCGCGGCAGCGGTAGGGCCGCTCCCCGGTGTGCAGCCGCTGGTGGGTGAGGAGGTGGGAGCTCTGCCCGAAGCAGCGCCCGCACTCGGGGCAGGCGTAGGGCCGCTCGCCCAGGTGGCTGCGGCGGTGGGTCAGCAGGTTGGAGCGCAGGCTGAAGCTCTTCCCACACGCCTCGCAGGTGTTGGTCTGTGACTGCGCTTCCCCGGCACTGCTGCCACGCTTCTGCTCTGTCTTCTGCCTGGGGGACACGGCTCCTGCTCTGCTTGGTGATGTGCTCCCCCTCTCTGGGCTCTCCTCCTGACTGTCACCTGCTGGGGAGACAGGTGACAGTGCTCGGGAGAGGAGGGATGCAAGAGGGAGGTGGTGCTGATGCAGCCAGCAGCAGCGTCATCCCGTCATCCCGGCCTCGGGTGTTGATCCTGACGCCGCACTCCACCCTCCACTCCCAGCCTGGGGGGATGAGCAATGAGCCCAACGCCCGGCCCAGCCCCATCCCGTCCCATCCTGATACCTGCCCCGGTGTCTCCCCAGCTCACTCCTGCCTCAGAGCTATGGGCGCCTGGGTCCATGCGTGGCTGGGAGCCCTCCGTCCCCTGGGGAGAAGAGAAAAGGAATTGGGGTGTGGGCTCACCCGGGACAAGCGGCTTCAGAACTGGGGGTCTGGTGGCAGTGCAGACCCCCAGCGCAGGGCCCTGCAGAGGCCTCGTCCCCCGATGGCTCTCGCTGCCATTTCTGCCTGCACCACGACAGGGGCCGACAGCCTGGAGCACAGCGAGGGGGCTGGTGGGCAAGGGGGGCTTGCGGAAACAACACTTGGCCCCTAAAATCTGCCCAAGGCTGTGCAGGGCAGGGGGAGGAAGGGTCTGTGGGCCCTGGGAGAGCAGAAACCGCAGCCCATCTCGGAGGGGGGGGGCTCGGGGCAGCCCGAGGACTCCTGGCCTCAGTGCTCCTCCATGGAGGGACGTGGCAGGGGACATGGGGAGGGGTGCAGGGGCAGACATGGGCAGGCCCCCTCCATCTGTCATGGTCCCACTCTCCTGCCGCAGCATGGGTGTCCTTGCCTACCCCGACCTGCTGAGGGTCCCACCACTTTCCATGGCAGTGGGGACCCCTGGGTGGGAGAGGCCTGCCCAGATGTGTGGGTGGCACAGGAAGGGGAAGCCAGGAGCCAGCAGGGGGTGGCCAGACCCAGTGCTCTGGGAGGTGGCATCCCGGGAGCATCCTGGCGCCTGTGGCCCCTCACCCCATCCTGCCCTGGGACTGTCCCCAGCTCCCACTGCTCCAGCGCCTTGGCACCCCCTGTCCCGCAGGACCACAGCTGCTGCCCCCCAGCCCCCTTCCTCCCTCCCAGCATTAGTGGCAAGGGGGCTGCTGGCACCCCAGGAGGGTCTGGGGCTCTCTGCGGGGCAGGCACGCTCCCCCCAGGACCCCATCCTCCCCTCCCCGTGTCCCCCCCCCCAAGGACCCTTTTGGCTCAGCAGCCCACTTCGGACACCCCCCCCAGCTCCCCCAGAGCCCTTCCTGTGGCCTCGCTGACCTCGCTCTGTGGTGCCAGCCAGGATTTCCCCAGGGACTCTGCTCCAAACCTCCCAGGTCCTCTCTGACCCCTCAACGCCTCTCCCAAGGCATTTGGTTTTGTCTTTTATTGCCGTTCCAGATGCTTGGGTGCGAGTTACAGTGCTCGGTACAGTTTCTGATGTGTTTTTTTCTTTTGTTTCAGCCCTGCTCTCGCTTTTTCTGTCCTTTGGGACCTGTTTATATCTGTTATGGGAATCAGATGGAGAAACCTCGGAGTCTGACTGGGAGCTGCTGTTGGTGATTTACAGTGGATAATTCACCCTGCAGCTGGAGACATTTCAGAGAAGGATTATTACGGGATCTAATTCTGCTCTGGCAACCTGTGCTGTCCAAAGGCAGTGCTGGTACCAGTTCAGCAGCTTGTGTAGTCTCGATAGACATGAACAGCAACAGCACCGTGTTTGCTTTTTCAGACGGAAAGCTAAAGCACGTAATTTCTGCTGGTACTACATTTAATGAACTACTTTCCCATGTAACTTTGCATAATCTTAAGTTATTCATATCTATTTAAAGAAAGGTTTGTGTTCCTCCCAGGAAAAGTAAGTTTAATTACTGACCTGGTCAGGTGGTTGGTGCGACGTACAAAGCTGCTGCAAAGGAGTGGGTGGCGTCGTCTCCAGCAGCCGTCTGTTCCTCGATTTGGTGCTTGGCGTGCTGCAAACCCAAGCCAGAACAGAAGACATGCTGCTGCACGTCCCCATCGGGGGAAGATTTGTTGTTCCCCCCCCTCGTTTTGTTTCTTTTTCCTCCTGGTCCTGGCCACTCTGCTGTACGTAATGCAGTGATGGATGGTGGGGAGATGGCTGGGGTCTGGATGTGGAAAGGTGCGTAGGGGTGAAGTAGATGCCCAGCGCAGAGGAGGGTTGGGCTGTGAAGTGTAACTGGTTTGTGTGACTGTGTGACTGTAAATTCATTCAAGGGGCTTTGTGGTTTCTGGTGCCGCCCTGGCAGGTGGGCGGCTATTCTTGTGTGTGGGTGTGGAAGGCAAGGGTGCACTGCAACGCACAAAGCTTGCTCATTTTCCACCCGGGAATTACAATGGAGGAGGTGATGGTGCCGTGAAGAGAGAGTTGTGAAGATGCTACAGACGGCTGCGTGTCTCACGCAGAATAAAATTCTCAGTGCTGCGTGTGTGTGTGACCTGGTGCGGTGTTTCAGCGTTATGCATCATACCTGCTGCAGTGTCCACCCTCGCAGCAGCTCGTCTTTGTCTCCGCTGTGTCCCCGCAGTCCTGGCGGTGTCGGGGGTTTTGTTGGACGTGCCACTGGCCAAGGGAGTGGCAGTCGCTCGGGCTCCTGCCGGTGCAGTGGTGATGGTTGGGGGCGGCCAGTGGTGGTGGCACGGCCAGCGGTTTGATGCTGCAGTGTATCTGCCGCAGTCACGTTTGTTCCCCCGGGAATTTGGGGTTCCCAGAAAAAAGGGCTGGTGGAGCTGAAGCCTGAAATCCTGGAGCGACCAAGCTGGACCGAAGCGCTTGTCCGACCGAAGTGTTCCTGTTGTTTCTCCTGGGATTTCCAACGTCCCTGGTTTCCGTTATTTTAATTTTTACTACTTACTATTTAGTGGAGTAAATAATAGTATCTGGAATAAAACCTTCAGTAACAGTAACGAGAGCCGTCTTTATGAGCAAATAACGCCTAGACTCAAGCTATTATGCAAAACGTGACAGACAGTAATTACTCCCACTTTTAGAATTACAAGCAGCAAAATACAAAAAAACAGAGCACCAACTGGGATTAACACCTGTAGAGAAACAACTCTAAATTAGTATTAAGAAGAAAAATAGATCACAGGCACTAGCTAATCCCACTTAGTAGTGAAGTGACAACGCCGCCCCCCCCCCCCCGCCAGGTATCGATTCCTTCCAAGCGGAGCTAAAATAAAAGCAAACCCAGTGCCGATTCAGCGCACGGTCACGCTGCGTTTTAAAAACGTTTAGACCGCTGACCGGGCACGGCTAGTGCCTCCGCCGGACTCGGGGACAGCAGGGATGCCCGAGCAGCAGCAGCAGCAGCAGCAGCAGCAGCACGACAGAGATCTGCCGGCCCGGAGCAGCAGCAGACCGCGCACCGCGGGCACCCGCCTGCCGGGACACGCCGCTGCCGCCGCCGCGGCGGTTACGGCGCTGCTCGTTCGGCTCCCGGCTCCTCAGGCCACACCATGCCCCGGCCCTCTCCTCCCGCCTCGCCCCCCCCCGCCCTCCCCCGCGCCCCGGGCCGGGGCCGGGCGCTCACCCGCCGCCTTCGCTCGGCGGCACGCCGTTCAGCCCCGCCGCTCCGGCGGGACGGCCGCCCCTGGCGCGGCGAGGCGGCGGAGCCCGCGGCCTGCCCAGCGCCGGCGGCGGCGGCGGCTGCGGCCGGGAGCCCTGACCGCTCGGCCGGCGGCAGCCGCGGCGCCGAGACCGCGATCGCGGCTTCCGCGGGCGAGAAGCTCCGTTACACCAACGGGAGCGGCCCCCCCGCCGCCATCTGCCGCCGCCCCGCGCGACACCCACCGAGCACCGCCCCGGGCCCGGGCCCGCTGGCAGAAGCGGCCGCGGCAGCAGCGGCCGCCGCGGGTACCGGCGCGGGAGGCCCCGAGCCGCCGAGAAACGCCCTCGCGGAGGCCGGGCCGGGGCCGGAGGGCGGACCGCCACCGCCGGGTCTCCGGCGGGCTGCCCGCCGCCCGGAGCGGCCTGTCGGCGACGGGCCGACGACGCGCCCGCCCGTCCCGGACGCTCCCTGCGGGGAGGCGCCCCCGGCCGCGACCCCCCGAGGGCCGGGGCTGGCGGCGCTGGTGCAGGGCTGCGGCCCTGGGCGCCCAGCGGCCCAACGCCGCTCCCGCGGGCTGGCGCCGGCGGCAGGACCCCTCCGCTGCCCGCGGAGTCGTCGGTGCAGGGGCACGGGGGGTGGGGGGGGCGTGGGGGGCAGGAGGGGATGAGCGACTTGGGGGGCAGGACAGGACAGGGTGGCATGGGGGCAGGAGGGGATGTGAGGGGACGCGGCGGGGACACTGGAGAACAGGGGGGAGATGGAAGGACAGGGGGACGTCGGGGACATGGGGGCAGGAGGGGATGGGGGGGCACGTGGACGTGAGGGGACACAGGAGGACAAGGTGGGACGTGGATGTGGGGACACGGGGGGGACAGGGGACCTGGGGGTCCTGGGGGACTGGCACCTCCCCCCCAGCAGAGGGGCCACGGGGACCTGTGCCCCCCAGCCCCCCTGCCACTGTCCCCCCCAGAGCTGCTGCTGGTGGCAGGGGCAGGGCACTGCTGGTGGCCAAGGGGCCTTAGCGGGTGGGGGCACCCTGGACGTCTGGTGGGTGGTGGGCGACAGGCGCCTGCTCACCTTCTTGCCCCTGCTGCTGCGACAGCACCCTGTATGTGGGGCTGTGGGGGGCTATGGGGTGCTGAGCGGCCAGTGTGGGTGCTGGGGGTCTAGGGGGTGCTGGGGGGCTATGGTACTACAGGGCAGGGAAGGGGGGGTTATGGGGTGCTGGGGGCAGGGGTGGGTGCTATTGGGAGCAATGGGTGCTGGGGGGGCTGGGGGGTGCTGGGGGGCAGGGGTGGGTGCTGGGGGGACTCCAGGGTGCAGTGGGACAGGTGCTGTGGGGGCTCCGGGTCACTGTGGGACGTGCGCTATGGGTCACTGGGGCACTATGGGTTGCCCCTGCTGAGGCTGTCCGTAGGGCACCCCAGGCCTGGCAGGGGGTGCTGGGTGCAGCTGTTCGCAGCGGTGCTGCCGGAGGACAACAGCGTGCGCCCGCGGTGGCTGCTGGAGGCCATCGCCTGCCAGAGGGGGGTGTCCGCCCAGATCTGTGTCGTCGAGCTGGTGAGACCCGGATGCCTGGTTTCCCTATCCTGGATGCCTGGGTTCCCCACAAAACACCTGGGTCCCCTCCCGCAGCACAACAGCGACGTCTCGGCATACACCTATGAGCAGACACTGATGCTGGAGCAGCGCTCCCAGACGCTGCTCCACATGTGGCAGGCACAGGTGACATCACACGACTTCACGTGACATCACGCCTGGGAGAGGTGGGGACCCAGGGTTGCCAAATGGCCCCAGCCCCAGGGACGGACACACACACACAGAGGACACATGGTGACACAGGATGACACGCTGCAGCAGGGGTGATGTCATGGGGTGTGACATCACACAGCATTGCATGACATCACACCTGGGGAGGGGGCGGGCACCTGGGGTCTGGTGCCCCAGGTTTAGACACCCGGTGGGGAGGCGGGACACGATACATGGCGACACGATACATGGTGACACAGGATGACATGCCACAGCAGGGGTGATCTCATGAGGTGTGACCTTGCATGGGACTGCCAGTGATGTCACAAGGAGGCCCCACCCTGTTGCAGGCCCCCAGTGTGGGTGAGGAGGAGGAAGGCACCCCCCTGCTGGGGCCCCAGTCTGTGTGTGCCACTGAGGGGACTGGGAAGCACTGGGAGTCACTGGGATGGTGCCCTGGGCCATACTGGGAGGCACTGGGGCGCTGTGGATCATCCTGGGAGTCATGGGGCACTGGACCATACTGGTGTGAGGCTGTGGGCCATGCTGGAAGTCATGGGGAAGGTCTGGGCCATACTGGGACTCCCTGGGAGGCACTGGTTTATACTGGGAGGGAGGGATTTGGGGCTGCGGGCTGTATTGGGAGGTGGGGGGCAGTGCTGGGATGCAGGGCGGGATGTTAAGGGGGGGGCACTGGTGGTTGCTGGGGAGGGGGAACTTGTGGCATATGCACGTGGCAGAGCGGCTGAACGAGGCGGTGAGGCGGCACTTGGGGGGGGGGGGGGGCGGCTGGTGCTGCTGGACCTGCCTGCCCCACTGCCCCCCAGCCCCCTGACAGCGGTATCCTGTGGGGGAGGGGGGGGGAATGGGAAAAAAAAGATAAAAAGGGGGGGGACGACACACCCAGGGAAAAACGGAGCAAAGATGGGGAAACTGGGGAGAAATGGGAAGATTGGGGAAATGGCGGGAAAATGGGGAAACTGGGGAGAAGCATAAAAAAGTGGGGAGAAATGGAGAAAACCAAGGAAAAAATGGAGGAGAAATGGGGGGTATGGGAAAAAATGGGTCAAATGGGGAAAAATGAGAGACAGGAGAAATGGGGGAAAAAGAAAATGGGAAAAATGGGAAAAAACAGGGGGAACAGGGCAAAGTGGGGAAATGGGGGAAAAGTGGGGAAATAGGGAAAATGTGGAGAAACAGCACATAGGGGAACAGGAAGACATGATGAAAATGGGGCAAAAAATGAGGGAAAACGAGGAAAAAAGGGCAAACCAGAAACAGGAAGCAAGGAAAGAGTGGAAGATGGGGCACAAACAGTGGAAATTGGGAGGAAAATGGCAAAATGGGGAGAAGAGGGGAGCAAAAAAGGGGGGGGAAGAGAAAAATGGGGGATCTGGGTAAAGTGGGACACAAAACCAGGGCAAGAAAGGCAAAATGGGCAAACTGAGGCCAAAAGGGCAAAACACAGAGTCTGTGAAAACTAGGCAAAACCACAGAACAGGTAAGATGGGGCAAAACCAGACAGAAAGGGGAGAAATGGGACAAAACTGGACAGAATAGGACAAAACACTGAAAATGGGCCAAACATGGGGAAAACTGGGGCAAAATGGGTCGGGGGGAATTAGGGGGTGAGTGGGGGGAATTGGGGGCAGGTGGGGGGGAATGGAGGGCAGTTATGGGGTGGCTGGGAGACAGGGGGGCAGCTGGGGGGAATTGGGGGGCAGTTAGGGGGCAGTGGGGGCACTTGTGGGTCAGGCCCTTGATGTGGCTCAGACCTGGAATTCCTGGAGGTGCTGACAGAGGGGCTGGGGCCGGTGCTGCTGGTGCAGGAGGGCAACCGGGACCTCCCTGGCCCCTGAGCGCACCAGTATGGCTCAGCACTGCCCACCACTGTCCCAGTATGGTCCCAGCACTTCCAGTACGATGCCAGCCTGAGCCGCAGCTCTTCAGGCATGATCCCAGTATGGGCCCGGTGCTCCCAGTATGATGCCAGCCTGAGCTGCAGCTGTGTTGAGTCTGATCCCAGCATGGACCCCAGCTCTCCCAGTGTAGCAGCAGTGCCCCCAGTATGATGCCAGTCTGAGCTACAGATAAAGTAAGATTCCAGTATGAGCCCCAGTGTTCCCATTAGGAGCTCCAGTGTTCCCAGTACAGGACCAGTGCTCCCACGACAATGCCAGCTTGGGCTGCAGCTGTCTGAGTACAATCCCAGTATAGGCCCCAAGGCTCCCAGTGCACCTCCAGTGCACCTCCAGTGCAATCACAGTGGTCCCAGCGCTCCCAGTAGGGCCCTGGTGCTCCCAGCGCACGTCACCAATAAACAGTTTCCATTCCACCCTGTGCTGGCACCTCCTTGGGCCGAGTCCCAAAACCCCCTGGATTCCCCCCAAAATGCTGTCACCGGCCTGCCAAAGCCTTTATAGATGAGGGGCGCTGCTGCAGGTCACAGGATTGGGCCCCCTCCCTGGTGGGCTCAGAGAGAGGGGGTGAGCGGGGGGACCCCGGAATTTGGGCATTCTTGGGGGCTGCAAGGAAGGGCAGGCAGTTGGGGGGATGGGGGGGGGGAGCAGACCCAAGGGCCAGCCCCAGCCCCCCCCAGGAACAGCAGCCCCTGCAGCACCCCAGGGCTCCAGCACCCTCAGTGCTGTGGGGGGACGGGAATGGAGGGGGGGGGACACAGGGTGTCACCATCACCCGCATGCCAAACACTTGGCACTGTGAGGGATGGGGTGACATGGGAAGTGGTGGGTGACCGTTGGGGGACACATGGGGGTGACCAGCATGGGGACAAATGTCGGGTGATGTATGGGGGTGACTGATGCAGGGGCAGCTGATACTACAGGGGTGGCTGTTGGGTGACTGACGTGGGGCAACTGTCATAGGGATGACTCTCGGGGGACTTTGGGGACAACTGACATGGGGCTGACTGTTGCAGGGACCGTCAGGGCTGGCTGTTGGGGGATGCGCACGGACTGATGGCCATGGAGCAGCACTCCTGGCAGGGGAGCACCGTGGGTACGCAGGGCAGCCATGGGGGGATGGGCGATGCCCCAAATCCCCTCCAAACCGCTCCCCCCCCCCCAGGCTTCACCGTGCCCCAGGTCCAGCAACCACTTGAAGCGCCATCCCCAAACCACCGCTGCTGCTGCCATCGTGGGGGGGGTGTCACGTGGGGGTCACCAGGGTAGGGACACCCTCATGGGCCGGTGGCCTGTGGACAACTCCCCCCCAGGAGAAGAGGCCAGGGGAGGAGTTTGCTGCGATGTCAAACTCCATGGCCTGGTGCCATGATGCTGCATGGGGACATGGCAGTGGAGATGCCTCGAAGGTGCCGCAATCCACGCTTCCACCCGTGGTAGGACGCGCTGTTGCAGGAGTCACCCACGCTGCTGGAGGAGGAGGAGCTGCAGGAAGCTGTGGACTTGCTGCCGTGCCCCCACCGGAGCTGGCCTGGGTGGCCCCATGTTGCCTCTCTTGTCCTGGGTGACCACCACAATGGGTGGAGCCTGAACCACGGGCTGGCTGACCATGGTAGATGTTTGATGGACGATTTATGGATGTTGGAAACACAATTTCTGCAGCTGAAGGGACTGATAGCTGCGCAGCTGTTGCAGGACGGGCAGGAGGTGGTGGCTGGTGGTGTGGCACAGGGTGGGACCAAAGCAGGACGCTGCTGCGGTGGGGCGCGGGCTGCAGTGGTCCTGGCTGTGGCTGGGCTGGAGTTGGGCTGGTCCTCACAGCCACCCTGTACAGTGGATGTGCGGGGTCGGTGACCGCAGCAGGTCTGCAGAAGGTCTCCAGGTCTCTCCCTGCCTCCATTTCCCTCTCGTGCCTGCCCATCCATCTGTCCAGTTCCCCAAACCTTTTACTCTTCTGCCAACGCTGCCCTGTACCCTGCCATCACCGACATTTTCCCTACATTGCCTCTATGTGGCACCATACCTGTATTTTTAAATTTTTTCCTATGTTTAATTTTACCCCGTTCCAGCTCCCTCCCCCACCTCTTCTGGCATCCCTCCTCCCTCCCTCTGTCCTGCTGCCCTGGGGCACTGCACCTCAAGCTGCTGGCTGCACTGCTGGGATGAATAAACATTTCTCTGTCCCTCAGTACCCCTGGATGGGTCTGCAGTCCCTGGGCAGGGTCTGGGGGCATGAGGAGCTGTGGGGCGGGCTGGGACAGCCCAGGTGGGGCCCATGAGGTGATGATGGGGCTGGGCTGGTGGTTTAAAAGGCTGCAGGTGGGGAGGAGCTAGGGCAGTTCCAGGTGCAGCTGGTGAGGTTCATGTTCCAGAGGGAGCTCCTGCAGGAAGCCTCCTGGGAGAGGAGTATGGAGGCACCCACTGCCTGCTCCTGGGCAGGTGGGGGTCAGACAGCCGGCACTGGGGTGGAGGAAGGGGCAGAGGCAGAGAGAGGAGCCTCAGGGCAGTGAGGGTCTCCTGCTGACACCAGGAGCTGTGGTCAGTTGCACGTCCAGGCCCATCGCTGCCGTGCTTCTCCAGATCTCTGCCTGTCCCTGCCTCCATCTCCCTTTTGGGCTGTCCTGCTCCCTGAAGCTTTTTGCTCTCTTGCCAATGCTGCCCTGTACCCCATCACCTTCTACGTTTCCTTTCTGTGCCTCCTGCTTTCTGGCTCCCTGGCTGCTGTCATCTCAGTCTTCCCACACTGCCGTCTTTTTGCTTGTGAAAAGTGCATTTCTAGGTCTCCCTCTGCCCAGCAACCTGTGTCTGTTTTCAGTGGCTCCCTCTGGTCTGCACCCCATCGCTCTTCCAATGTGCTTTCCCTGGGGCTGTCTGTCTGGCTCCCTCTCCTGATATTTAACTTCTTACCTGTATCGCCAGTGCCCCCTTGCTTTCCGAATGTTCTCTCTCTGTCTACGTTTATCCAGCTCGCTCTCTGTGGTTTTTTTTTTCCCCTGCCTGTTGTCTACTTCAGTACTTAAATTTTGTTTCCATGTCTTCATTTATTTAGTTAGCTGAGCCTGTTTCTTATTTTTTTCCTCCCTGTTCTCAATGCTGTTGCTTTTAAAGTTTCTGTACTGTCAACTTTTATCCAGTTTGCTCTCCCTAGTTTTTAATTTTTCCTCTCTGTTCTTTTATGCTGTTGTTTTTACACTTTCTTTTGATGTCTCTGATTTAGTTTGTTGGCCCTATTTTTTGTTTTGTCTCTCTACTTACTCCTGAAATTTTCATTTCTCCTTTTATCAAGCTCCCTATCCCTTTAAAATTCTTTCCTGTTGGTCCATTACCCCGCAGCTTTTAAAATTTTCTTTCCAGTCTCCCCTCTTTCTCCTTGAATCCTTTTCTTTACTTTTTTCTTATCTTTCCCTAATGCTTCTGAAATTTTCTTTCTGTCAACTTTTATCCAGTTTGTTCTCTCTACTTCTTATTTTTTCCTGTCTTGTACCCTGCTGCTTTTAATAGTTTTTCTATGTCTGTTATTAGTTTGCTGTTGCTATTTCTTAATTTCTCCTTATTTCCTTAACCCCTGTTGCTGTTAAAATTTTTTTATACTGTTTGCTGTCTTTATTTTACTGTATTTCCTTTTAATGATTTCTTGTCTTTTGTTAGTGCCATCACTTTTAAAATTTTCTTTCTACATCTCCATTATAGTTTGCTGTCCCTATTTATGAATTTTCCCCTTTATTGCCCTAAGCCCATTGCTTTTTAAATGTTCTATGTCTACTTTCCCCCCCTTTGCTGTCTTTTTAAAAAATTATTTCTTGTCCTTCCTCAGTGCCACTTTTTTGAAAATTTTATTTCTATGTCTCTGTTCTAGTTCACTGTCCCTATGTTTTAATCTTTTCATCTCTTAATTCCCTGGCTTTTAAAACTTTGCTTCTATGTCTACCTCTATTGGTTTTGGTGTCCCATGTTTTCCTGTCTGTCCTGTACCTCATTGCTTTTTAAATTTTCTTTCCATGACCATGTTTATTGACAGCTTTATTCTTAGTTTTTAATTCTTTCCTGTCATTTAACATGGTGTTCCCCCCCCCCCCCCCCCCCCGATATTGTGGGGGGGACACAGCTGCTGCCCCCCCCCCTCCGTGCCCCTGTAGTTCTGTGTTGTTTTCAGTTTCTTTTGTCCTGTGGGACTGTTGTACCTCTGTTAAGGGAGTCAGTTGGAGACACAGTGAGGGTCAGTCTGAATCATTACAGTAAACAGGGATCTAATTCTGCTTTGTCATTCATTCCTATCCAGAAGGTAGTTCTGGTAGAAGTTGTGGTACGTGTGGTCTTGCTAGAAATGAAGTGTAACCCCAGAGCATTTTGGTTTTTTTATAGGAAACTAAAGCACATCAATTTTGGTAACAACATTGTTATTGCATTTAATGTGCTAGTTCTTTACATAGCTTAGTAGGATGTGTATCTTTTTCTGTCTATGCCCCAGAAGAATTAGGTTTAATTCCCTACCCAGTCATGTTGCTGATGCAATAGGGTGTAGCTGTAGTACAAGAGCAGGTTTTGTCATTTCCAGTAAGGGTTGCTTTCTCTGTTCAGGGCTTTGCTTGCTGTAAATTGGAGGCAGGTGAGAAGTCACAGCTGCTCCTGTGTCTGCTGTTATCCCTTGTGGTAGTTTGCCCCTTTCCCTTTTCCAGGTGATTGAGCTAAGGGTGGTGGGCAGGGCTGTGGGGTATATGAGCCACAGCCTCTGCTGAGGGAGCTTATTGTGCTCCTGGGTTTCTCTGGTGTTGGTGCTCAGTCCTTTGCAGCTTTTGAGCTGGCTCAGCCCTTTGGGAAGACTTTTTTTGACATTTAGGGAAGCAGACGTGTCTGTCTAAGCAAGAGCTTCAGGACCAGTCAAAGTTCAGCAGCGTGTGTAGTAGACAGTAACACTTGTATGCAGCTTCTTTTTTTTTTCCTAGGTCAGTAATTTTGTTTTGAGTGTTCAGGGGTAGAAAGATGGTTTCATAGTATGCATTGTTTGGTTGTTTAATTCTTCATGCATTGTGTTTTCCTGGAATTCCCAACTTTATTGAAAATGGAGCCTTGTTTTTTTTCACCTGTTTTGCTGTATGCTGTGTAAGTTGATATTATCTCTCTTAATGGGACTGATGGTGACATTGTTTAGCAGGGGTTAGGGTGAGCATCTTGTATGCATCTGTATATGGAGTTTTAGTATTTCTCAAGAAAGCAGCAGGGCCATGAGGCACAATGCCTTTCAGTGTCTGGGATGCCTCGTTGCCTTTCCTCATTGCCCACAGGATGCCACGTTGTCCCTAGAATCTTTGCAGCTTGTGGCAGGCCCCTCGTAGATTACAAGGCTTGGGACTTGACTTTATTTTGTGGGCATGTAGCAGAGCTCAGAGTCTCTGGGAAGCTGTAGGTTAGGAGGTGCCCCCAGAATTGGGATGTGGCTCCTGAGGAGTAGCCACTGAAGGGGGTTCAGGGGGTGCAAATTGAGGGCAGGAGGTGTCAGGAAGCAGTGGGGTTCCTTTCCTGACAGTTGAGGAGAAGAAAAGGGGTTTCGTAAGTTTTGGGACTAGTGGGGAAAGGGAGGAGGGTTCACCAGCCCTTCTTAGATGAGTTCTGTGGTTGGATTTGGATGTCGTAGAATCATAGAATGGTTTGGGTTGGAAGGGACCATAAAGATTCTCTAGTTCCAACCCCCCCAGCAATGGATACGGACACCTTCCGCAAGACCAGGTTGCTCAAAGCCCCATCTGATCTGGCCTTGAATGCTTCCAGGGAGGGAGCATCTGCAGGTTCTCTGGACAACCTCTTCCAGTGCCTTGCCACCCATAGTGAGAAACTTCTTCCTAACACCTAAACTAAATGTACCCTCTTTAGGACTAAAGTTGTTACCGCCTTGTCCTATTGCTGTACACCCTTGTAAAAAGTCCCTCTGCAGGTTTCTTATAGGCACCCTTTACGTACCATGAAGTCTGCTATAAGGTCTCCTGCAAAGCTGCTTGACGGTGAGTGGTCTGAGAAGGTGAGGCGGTCGTCGGCCAGGTCAGTGTTGAATAGTGAAGTATTATGGGTCTGCTCAGTTAAGCATTTACCTTCCGTTTTGGAGGTGCTGTGCGGGCCACTTTTGGAATTGGATGAGCATTTGAGGAGAGCTGTGGATTAGTGAGGAGGAATGTGGGGCTGGTGACTCTTCACATTTTTGTGTCTCTGTATCTTTGATACCACGAGCGATGATGGCCGCAGGGTCCGACTCCGCAATGAGCATGTAACTGTAATGTGGTGCCGCTTGTGAGGAGTGGGGGAGTTGGGGAAGTAGTTGGTGTTGGCTGATGGGTTAGTTACTCCCTTTTCTGGTTTGGGTTGGGTTTTTTGTTTGGTTGGTTGGATTTTTCCCTGCAGATGACAAAGAGGAGCCTGGTGAGTGCAGGAATATCCCAGTTGGCCCGTGTGGTTTTTCTGGATGATGGATACACCCTCTTGGCCCTCTGAAAGCTAAGTTGAGGGACCTGGGCTGGGGAGAAGCTGGGAGGAAGGGACGAAGCTGGGAATTGCTGGGAGGGGTTTTAAAGTTAGAGTGGGAGGGCAGGGCTGTCCAGGAGCAGTACTGTTTGGGCAGATGAAGGGAGCAGGTTGCTTTTCAGCATGAGATCAGTGTGTGCCAGGCAGGGCAGTTCCAGCCTGTGTCCGTGGTGGTGTGTAGTTTGTGTAGTCTGTCTTCTGTGCTTAGACCTTCCTTGGGTCTCAATGCCATCATCAGTCTGTGCTGGAGGAGCGTGGCACGCGCTTCGGGCTCCATCCCTAGGGTCTCGAATGTCCTTACTCATCGGCACTGTGCCAGTCGGGTGCTTCTTTTCTTGCGCTTGGAGCTCTAAAGTGTGGATCAGTGTCAGCAGGTTCCGGTCGGTCCTCTTTTGTGGCGTTCTTCTGGGCTGCATCAGCAGCTCCGCTCTCTAGCCGTCCGTTTTCTTGGACTTGGACTTCTTCCCTGCATCCTGACATCCTTAGGTCTCGATGCCAGGCTTCTGGCGCATCCATTGTCTGGGTTTTGACAGTGCCATCTTGTAACGGGCTGTTCCGTTTGACTCCTCTTCTCGGGGTCTGCTGTAGAGCCTCCTGGCCTTGCGGTTGCAGCCCTGTAGGTTGTCTTGCCTGACGGTGCCTCCTGTCCAGGGGTCATTCTTCTTGCCGAGAATTTTCTCTCTCTTTGAATCACATCGCTGGTAGTGTTCCATGTGGCAAGGTTCTGTGCATGGGTGTGTTTGGTTTGGAGCTGCTCTGCCCTGGGATGTAGAGTCAGGGGTATGTGGAACAGCGATAACAGTCTACGGGTGAAACGATGTGCCTAGACTGTGTTGTCAAGGGTTGTACAGTCATCTCAGCTCGAGTAGCCGTTGGTGGGCTGTGTGGACAGCTGTGCCGATAGCGTTAAAGGAACTGTTCCTTTGGAGGTGTTGTATTGTTGGCAAAGTTGAAAGCATCCCTTGTTTGTGTTTTTGCAGACGATACGCATGCCTTGAGGTGGAAAGCTCTTGATGACAGAGCAGGGTAGTTGAGCAGCCAAGGGAAAGGAGAGGGAGTTGCAAATCGGTCTGGGCAGGCAGCGGTTTCGGGCGGCCCCTCAGCATGTGTCTCCTGCTTTGGTTTTTGCAGGTTGTGTGCAGTCTGAGGAGGTGAGGTGGTTGTGGGCTGGGTCGGTGTTGAATATCAAAGTATTGGGTGGTTGCTCAGTTAAGTGTTTACCTTTTGTTTTGCAGGCGCTGTGCGGGCCAGCTTTGGAATGGGATGAGCGTTTGAGGTGAGCTGTGGCTTAGGGAGGAGGAGTGTGGGGCCGGTGCCTTCTCGCGAGTGCTGTGCTAATTTTGTGTGTCTTGTTGTCTCGGGTAGCCTGAGAGATGATGACTGCAGGGTGTGATCCTGGAAAGAGCAGGTAAGCATAACACTGTTGTGTGTGTGATGAAGTGGGCTTTTGGGAAAGTAGCTGGTGTTGGCTGATGGCTTACTTACTGCCTCTTCTGATTTTGTTGTTGGTGTTTGTTTTTTTTTTTGTCTTCACTGCAGATGATGAAGAGGAACCTGGTGACTGCCGGATGGTCCCAGTTAGCCGATGTGATTTGTGCGGAGGCTGGATTCGTACCCTCAGCCCTCAAAGTTAAGTGGAGGGACGTGGGCTGGGGAGTGGCTGGGAGGGAGGGACACAGCTGGGAAGTGCAAGGAGGGGTTTTAACGTTAGAGTAGGAGGGCAGGAGCCGTCCTCTGTGGGCAGGTGAAGGGCACGGGTTGCTTTTCAGCCCGAGACCAGCGCGTGCCAGGCAGGGCAGTTCCGGCCTGTGTCTGTGGTGGTGTGTAGTTTGTGTAGTCTGTCTTGTGTGCCTTCGACGTTGTTTGGGTCTCGACACCATCATCAGCCTTTGCACTCAGGGAGTGTGGCATGTGCTTTGGCAGCAGTCCCTCGGGTCTCGAATGCCCTTACTCATCGGCACTGTGCCAATCGGGTGCCGCTTTTCTTGCGCTCGGAGGTCTGAAGCATCGATCGGTGTCGGCAGGTTCCCGCTGGTTCTCTTTTGCGGCACTCTTCTGGGCTGCTTTGGCAGCTCTGCTCTCTAGCTGTGTGTTGTCTTGGAATGGGAGTTCTTCCCCGCACCTTGATGTTCCTAGGTCTTGATGACAGGCCTCTTGCATGTCTATGATCTTGGTTTTGATGGTACCATCTTGTAACGGGCCGTTCCTTTTGCCTCTTCTTCTTTGGGGCTGTCATAGAGCCTCCTGGCTTCGTGGTCTTGGATGCTGTAGGTCATCTTTCTGGCTGGCAACTCCCATCCGGGAGTCATTCTTCTTGCTGAGAGGTTTCTCTCTCTTTGAATCACCTTGTTGGTACATTTTGTGTTGTGTGCGTAGGTGCGTTTAGCTTGGAGCTGCTCTGCCTGGGGATCTAGAGTCAGGGTTAGGTGGAACAGCAATAGGAGCGTTTGGGTGAAATGTTGATTTGCCTTGATTGTTTAGACAAGGGTTGTAAAGTCACCTGAGATTGTGTAGCTGTCGGTGGGCTTTGTGGACAGCCACATTGATAGTGTTTTACAGAGGTGATTGGAGCTGTGTGGCATGGGCTGTTGAGGGGTGATGAAGCAGATTTGAGTCTCTGAGGTTTTAGGTCTTGCATGGGGTGGGCTTAAAGTTTTGGCCTTTTCCTATTTTTTTCTTTCGAACATGGCAGGCTGTAGTTGAACTCCAGATGCTCATTGTAGATGGAATCAGGACCTCTGGAATGGTGAAGCTCTTGCTCTGCAGCCAGGTGACTCGTTCAAGATGGGATTTTTTTCAGATGCGGAGGGACAAGCTGCATGCCCCAGAGCGAGGGAGGAGGGTAGCAGAGCGTGAGAAGGTGGGTCCATGAGAGGAATCGGAGGGAAGATGTGGCTGGTGGCAGTATGAGTAGATGATGGGGTTCTTTTTTCCTTGTATTCTGAAGGTAGGAAGCAAGGAGTGAAGCGGGCCATGGGTAGTGGAGGTGACTTGGGCAAGGTGAGTCGTGACTACTGGGTTAAAGGAACTGTTCCTTTGAAGTATTGTATTGTTGGCCACGTTGAAAGCATCCCTTGTTTGTGTTTTTTTGCAGACGATACGCATACCTTGAGGTGGCAAGCTCTTGATGACAGAGCGGGGTAGTTGAGCGGCCAAGATAAGGGAGAGGGAGTTACGAATCGGTCTGGGAAGGCTGTGGTTTCAGGCGGCCCCTCAGCATGTGTCTTCTGCTTTTTTTTTTTTTTTTTTTTTTTTTTGCAGGTGGTGCATGCAGCCTCAGAGGAACCATGCCGGAGGCCAATGAGGAGTTTGAGAAGGTGAGGTGGTTGTGGGCTGAGTTGGTGTTGAATATCAAAGGTCACGGGGTCAGGAGTCAAAGTTCACAGGGTCAAAGGTCAAAGAGTTAGAGGTAAAATGGCATGGGATCAGAGGTCAAAGGTCACTGGATCAGGAGTAAAAGGTCATAGGGTAGGGTGAAAGGTCACAGGGTAAAAAAGGGGTCAAAGGTCATGGGACAAATGCAATGTGGTTAAAGGTCACGTAGTTGGGATCAAAGGTTGCAGGTCAGGGGTCAAAGGGTCAGAGGTCATGGGGTCAAAGGCAAAGGTCACTGTGTCAGGGGAAAAGGTCATGTGGTCGGGTCAAAGGTCATGGGATCGGGGTTCAAGGGGTGGGGGTCAAAGGTCACGTGGTCAAAGGCCACAGGGTTGGATTCAAAGGTCATGGGGTCAGGGTGAAAGGTCATGGGTTCAGGGGTCAGAGGCCAAAGACCATGTGGTTCAGGGGTCAAGGGTCAAAGCTCACGGGGACTGGGCTCAGAGGTCAGAGGACATGGGGTCAAAGGTCATGGGGAGTGGGGTCAAAGGTCACAGGGCCGGGGTAGAATGTAAAATGTCATGTGGTCTGGGGTCAAAGGTCATGGGGTCAAAGGTCACGGGTCATTGGCAAAGGTCGCAGGGCTGAGGTCAAAGGTCATGAGGGCAAAGGTAACGGGGTTGGGGCCAAAGGCTATGGGGTCAGAGGTCACACATCAGGGGTCAAAGTTCACTGGGTCACGGGTCCAAGGTCAATGAGCAAAGGTCACAGTGTCAGGGTCAAGGGTCAAAGGACATGGGCTCAGAGGTCATAGGTCACATTCTCAGGTGTCTAAGGTCATGGGGTCAAATGTCACCTGATCAGGGTCAAAAGTCATTGGGGGGTCAAAGATCACCGGCTGGGGTCAAAGGGCACCAGGGGTAGGGTTCAAAGGTCTTTGGGGGTCAAAATTTCAAATCTTACTGCATCAGAGGGTCAAAAGGTTAACTGTCAGGATCAAAGGTCACCCACCAGGGGTCAAAGGGTCACCGGGCCAGCAGTCAGTGGTCACATGGTGAAAAGGGCCATTAGGTCAATGGTCACAGCATGGGTTCGCAGCCTCAAAGGTCACGGTGTGAGGCATCGAAGTGTCATGGCTTAGGGCCAGGGGTCAGGGCCTGGGGTTAGGGCTCAACTTCCCCAGTGGATATACTGGCTGGGACATCATATGGTATGGAATACCCCCTTGGCTCATTTGGCTCAGCTGTCTGCACTCCCAGCCTCCACTGCCAGGGCAGTATGAGAAGCTGAAACATCCTTGACTGCCTAGTGACAACTAAATCATCAGTCTTTTACCAACATTATTGTCATGTTAAATGCAAACTATAGCACTATACCAGCTACTAGGGAGAAAATTGTTCTAGCCAAAACCAGGAAATTCCCTCTGCTCTTTACCTCATTTCTTGCCAAAATTTCTACCGATGTCTCCGTCTATTTGGCTTCCTCTTCCTCTTCTTTATTTCTTCTCACTCTTTCCTTTACCCTGTCGGGTTTAAAATTTTCTTTATATGTATGTCTCTCTCAAGCTCCCCGGCCTTATTTTTTAATTTGTGTCCATGTAAATTGTACCCCGTCGCTTTTTGAATTTTTTTTCTATTTCTCCCTCTATCTTCCTCCGTGTCTCTGGTTTTAAATTGTTTCCTGTTTCCTGTACCCTGCTGCTTTCTCGTTTGTTTCTATGTATCTCCGAGTCCATCTCCCTGCCTTTATTTCTTCATGTTTTCCTATCTGTCTTGTACCCTGTTGCTTTTAAAGTTTTATTTCAATGACCCCCTCCATCCAGCTTACTGTTCGTATTTTGGAATCCCTCCCTTGAGCTGGGCAGGGGTCTGCTCAGGCACACCCACCCGAGGGAGTGACAAAGGTGAACCGTCTGAGGAGGGAATCCAAGGTGGTCCCGCAGGCAGCCACGTCCAGCAAGGAAGTATCCCTCTGAGCCATCCCCGACAGAGCGTGCCAGTAGCGCGCAGCACCGGGAGCTTGGCACCTCCGTTGGCCGCGTGCACGAGCCACCGGGAAGCCTCGCGGGAGAGGAGCGTTGAGGCACCTGCCACTGAGGCAGAGAGAAAAGCATCGGGGTGGGGAAGGCTGTCCCTCCTTCCGTCTCTCCCTCTACCGGCCCACCTGCCTGCCTGGCGCCCGAAAACTTGTTACTCTTCTGCCAACACTGCCCTGTACCACTTCATCTATAATTTTTTTTTCCCCCTACGTTTTTCCCTCTGTGGCTCCCTATTTTTTACTGCTTTCCCATGTTTCTTGTACCCAGTTGCATTTTAATTTCTCTTTCTACATTTTTCCTAGCAATGGCTTTCAGCTGAGTGGCAGCCATACCGGGGTCTCCTTCTGAGGACGATGCCCACCGCTTCAGCAGCCTTCTTCAGCTGGGAAGGGGGGGGCTGCGCCCTGCCTGCACGAACTGCCATGCAAAGTGCCGCACCACAGCACACCTTTCTGACACACCACGCCCTGCTTGCCATGCTCCTGGTCGCTGGCACTCCTCAGGGCCATTTAAATTTCCCACGGTTGCCCCTGGCAATGCCCACGCCGCGTCAGCCTCTCTCGTGAGAGCTGCCAGCTCTGCACGGTCCCTCTGCTCTTCCTCGGGGCTCCTGGGCCTCAGGAACCTCCCGGTCCTCGGGAACCTCCCGGTCTGCCTCAATCTAGTGCTTAGCTGCCAACTTAGCTGCATTGCGTCTGCTGGCCTCGCCGGTGACCGATGTGATTTTAATAAGTACATTGTTATTGCATTTAACGAGCTAATTTCCTACCTAGCTTAGAGACACGTGTCTTTTTCTGTCTATGCCTCAGAAAAATTAAGATTAACTCCTTCCCTGGTCATGTTGCCGATGCAAAGTTGTAGCTGTAGTACAGGAGCAAGTAGTGTCATTTCCTGGGGGGGTTACTTTCTCTGTTCAGGGTCTCATTTGCTGTAAATTTAAGGCAGGTGAGAACAGTGCTGCTGTCCCTCCAGCTGACTGTAACTTCTGGTGGTTTGCCCTTCCCCTTTCCCAGGTGATTGTGCTAAGGGTGGTGGGCAGAGGCTCAGGCTATTTGAGCCACAGCCTCTGCTGAGGGAGCTCATTGTGCTCCTGGGTTTCTCTGGTGTTGGTGCTCAGCTCTTCCTTGAGTGCTTTGCAGCTTTTGAGCTGGCTCAGCCGTTTGGGAAGAGGTGTCTGCCTGAGGTAAGAGCTTCAGGACCAGTCAAGGTTCAGGAGCGTGTGTGGTAGAAAGTAACACTTGTATGCAGCTTTTTTTTTCTTTTCTTTCTTTTGTTCAGGTCAGTAGTTTTGTTTTGAGTGTTCAGGGGTAGAAAGATGGTTTCATAGTAGGCTTTGTTTGTTTTGTTTTTGTTTGTTTTTTTTAATTGATGCGTTGTGTTTTCCTGGATTTTCCAACTGTAATGAAAATGGAACCTGGTTTTTTCACCAGTTCTGCTGTATGCTGTATAAGTTGACGATATCTCTCTTAACAGGAATGATGGTGACATTGTTTAGCGGGGGTTAGGGTGAACGTCTTGTATGTATTTGTATATGGAGTTTTAGTACTACTGAAGAAAGCAGAAGGGCCGTGAGGCACAATGCCTTTCAGGGTCTGGGATGCCTCGTCGCCTTTCCTCATTGGCCACAGAATGCCAAGTTGTCCCTAGAATCTTTGCAGCTTGTGGCAGGCCCCTTGTAGATTACAACGCTTGGGACTTCACTTTACTTTGTGGGCATGTAGCAGAGCTTAGAGTCTCTGTGAAGCTGTAGGTTAGGGGATGCCCCCAGAGTTTGGGATGTGGCTCAGAAGAATGGCTCCTCAGGAGTAGCCACTGAAGGGGGTTCAGGAGTGCAGATTGAGGGCAGGAGATGTCAGGAAGCAGTGGGATTCCTTTCCTGACTGTTGAGGGGTTTGTAAAGTTTTGGGAGTGCTGGGAAAGGGAGGGGGGTTCACCAGCCGCTCTCAGAGGAGTTTTGCAGTTGGATTTGGATGTTGTAGAATCATAGAATGGTTTGGGTTGGAAGGCACCATGAAGATCCTCTAGTTCCAAACACACCCCCCACCCCCACCCCCCCCGCCCGGGACACCTTCCGTGAGACCAGGTTGCTGAAAGCCCCATCTGACTTGGCCTTGAATGCTTCCAGGGAGGGAGCACCTGCAGGTTCTCTGGGCAATGTGTTCCAGTGCCTCGCCACCCCTAGTGAGATACGTCTTCCTAACACCTAAAATAAATGTACCCTCCTTAGGACTAACGTTGTTACCGCCTTGTCCTATTTCTGTACTCCCTTGAAAAAAGTCCCTCTGCAGGTTTCTTATAGGCACCCTTTAGGTACCGTGAAGTGCGCTGTAAGGTCTCCTGCTAAGCTACATGCCGGTCCGAGAAGGTGAGGTGGTCATCAGCCGGGTCGGTGTTGAATAGCAAAGTATTATGGGGCTGCTCGGTTCAGCATTTACCTTCTGTTCTGGAGGCTATCTTGCTCTTGCAAGGAGCGAAGCGGGCCATGGGTAGCAGATGTGACTCAGGCAAGGTGAGTCGTGACTGCTGGGCTAAAGGTGTTGTATTGTTGGCAAAGTTGAAAGCATCCCTTGTTTGTGTTTTTTGCAGACGGTACGCATGCCTTGAGGTGGAAACCTCTTGATGACGGAGTGGGGTAGTTGAGCGGCCAAGGTAAGGCAGAGGGAGTTGCGAGTCGGAGCGGGTAGGCTGCAGTTTCGGGCAGTCTCTCGGCATGCATCTCTGGTTTTTCCAGGTGGTGCGTGTAACCTCGGAGGGGTGAAGCCGCAGGGCAATGTGCAGTCTGAGGAGGTGAGGTGGTTGTCGGCTGGGTCCGTGTTGAATATCGAGGTATTAGGTGGTTGCTCCGTTAAGCGTTTACCTTTTGTTTTGCAGGTGCTGCGCGGGCCAGCTTTGGAATGGGATGAGCGTTGGAGGCGAGCTGCGGCTTAGGGAGGAGGAGCGTGGGGCCGGTGCCTTCTGGCGAGTGCTGTGCTAATTCTGTGCGTCTTGCTTTCTCAGGTACCCTGAGAGATGATGGCCACAGGGTGTGACCCTGGAAAGAGCAGGTAAGCATAACACTGTGGTGTGTGTGAAGTGGGCTTTTGGGAAAGTAGCTGGTGTTGGCTGATGGGTTACTTACTGCCTCTTCTGATTGTGTTGGTGGTGGTTTGTTTTTTTTTGACTGTCTTCACTGCAGATGATGAAGAGAAACCTGGCAACTGCCGGATGGTCCCAGTTAGCCAATGTGATTTGTGCGGGGCTGGATTCGTACCCTCGGCCCTCTGAAAGTTAAGTTGAGGGACGCGGGCTGGGGAGTGGCCAGGAGGGAGGGAGGGACAGAGCTGGGAAGTGCCGGCAGGGGTTTTAAAGTTAGAGTTAGAAGGGCAGGAGCTGTCCTGTTTGGGCAGGCGAAGGGAGCGGGTAGCTTTTCAGCCCGAGACCAGCGCGTGCCGGGCAGGGCAGTTCCGGCCTGTGTCTGTGGTGGTGTGTAGTTTGTGTAGTCTGTCTTGTGTGCCTTCGACCTTGTTCGGGTCTCGACGCCGTCATCAGTCTTTGCGCTCAGGGAGCGTGGCGTGTGTTTCGGACGCCGTCCCTCGGGTCTTGAATGCCCTTACTCATTGGCACTGTGCCAATCGGGTGCCGCTTTTCTTGCGCTCGGAGGTCTAAAGTGTGG
>NC_064914.1:10372857-10404007 GCF_929443795.1 Astur gentilis | reverse complement strand
GGTGGGGCAGGGGGAACTGGGAGCACTGGGAGGGACTGGGAGGGGGCTATGGGGGAACTGGGAAGGCACTGGGAGGGACTGGGAAGGACTGGGAGGGGGCTATGGGGGAACTGGGAGGGACTGGGGGGAACTGGGAGGGCACTGGGAGGGTCTATGGGGAACTGGGAGGGACTGGGGGGAACTGGGAGGGCACTGGGAGGGTCTATGGGGAACTGGGAGGGCACTGGGAGGGTCGAGGGGTGAACTGGGTGGGACTGGGAGGGTCGAGGGGGGAACTGGGAGGGACTGGGAGGGTCGAGGGGGGAACTGGGAGGGACTGGGAGTGTCTATGGGGGAACTGGGAGGGTACTGGGAGGGTCTAGGGGTGAACTGGGAGGGCACTGGGAGGGTCTATGGGGAACTGGGAGGGTCTAGGGGTGAACTGGGTGGGACTGGGAGGGTCGAGGGGGGAACTGGGAGGGCACTGGGAAGGTCTATGGGGAAACTGGAAGGGACTGGGAGGATCTAGGGGGGAACTGGGAGGGCACAGGGATGAGACTGGGAGGGTCTAGGGGGGAACTGGAGTGAGACTGGGAGGGACTGGGGTGAGACTGGGAGGGTCCGGGGGGGAACTGGGAGGGACTGGGATGTGCTGGCGGAGGGCACTGCAGAAATCCTGGGGTTTACTGGGACATACTGGATGGTACCAGGGGGGTTACTGGGGAAGTACTGGTGGGGCTTGGGGGGGGGGGGGGGGGGTGCTGGGACATACTGGGACATACTGGGACATACTGGTTGTGTCCCAGACCAGCACCAGAGACTCCCGAGTCAGCACCGTGACCCTGAGACCACAGAGAGAGGTGGGGCTGGGCACTGGGAGGGAACTGGGAGGGACTGGGGGGCACTGGGAGGGACTGGAAGGCCTCTATGGGGGAACTGGGAGGGCACTAGGAGGGACTGGGGGGCGAACTGGGAAGGACCAGGAGGGATGGGGTGGTACTGGTGGGTACTGGGAGGTGCTGGGGTGGGCTGAAGGGAAGGCACCATCTGGTACTGGGGAAACTGGGCTGAACTGGGGAGGAACTGGGAGCACTGGGGAGAAACTTGGAATGGGAATGGGGAGCAACTGGGAGGAACTGGGAGCACTGGGGAGGAACGGGAGATGATGGGCCCACCAAGGAAGGACTTGGGATGGGGTCAACTGGGAAGGAACTGGGTAAACTGGGAAGGAACTGGGAGAACTGGGAAGGAACTGGGAGAACTGGGAAGGAACTCAGAGCATTGGGGAGGGACTTGGGATGGGGATGGGTCAAGCAGGAGCAACTGGGAGCACTGGGGAGCAACTGGGAGCACTGGGGAAGAATGGGAGATGATGGGCCCACCAAGGAAGGACTTGGTGGGGTCAACTGGGGAGGAACTGGGAGCACTGGAGAGGGACTGGGAGCACTGGGGAGGAACTGGGAGAAGGGTTGGGAGATGGACTCGGGCTGGAGATGGGTCAACCAGGGGGAACTGGGAGAACTGGGGAAGACTGGGCGATGATGGGCCCACCAAGGAAGGACTTGGGGTGGGGTCAACTGGGGAGGGACTGGGAGCACTGGGGAGGAACTGGGAGCACTGGGAAGGAACTGGGAGCACTGGGAAGGAAGGGAGGAGGGTTGGGAGACGGACTCGGGCTGGAGAAGGGTCAACCAGGGGGAACTGGGAAAACTGGAGATGGTGGGTCCACCAAGGAAGGACTTGGGATGGGGTCAACTGGGGAGGGACTGGGAGCACTGGGAAGGAACTGGGAGCACTGGGAAGGAAGGGAGGAGGGTTGGGAGACGGACTCGGGCTGGAGAAGGGTCAACCAAGGACAACGGGAGAAGACCGGGCAACGATTGGCCCACCGAGGACTCGGGATGGGGTCAACTGGGAAGGAACTGGGAGAACTGGGAGGGTCTGAGGCCCCGCCCCCGCCCCGCCCAGCCCCGCCATGCCCAACGTGGAGATGGCCGAATTCGGGGAGGCGGCCCCGTACCTCCGCAAATCGGAGAAGGAGAGGTTGGCCGCCCAGACCCGCCCCTTCGACCTGAAGAAGGACATCTTCGTCCCCGACGAGAAGGAGGAGTTCGTCAAGGCCACCATCGTCACCCGCGAGGGCGCCAAGATCACCGCCGAGACCGAGCACGGCAAGGTCGGGGCGGGCGGGACGGGGAGGGGCGTGGCCCGGCCACCGCCGCGACCCCGGGACCCCAAAACGGTGTCTCTGTCACGCGTGGGACACCTAGAACCCAGCCCAACTTCCCCAGCACCCAAGGGACACCTAGAACCCAGCCCACCTTCTCCAGCACCCAAGGGACACCTAGAACCCAGCCCACCTTCCCCAGCACCCAAGGGACACCCAGACCCCAACCCACCTTCTCCAGCACCCAAGGGACACCCAGACCTTCCCCAGCACCCAAGGGACACCTAGAACCCAGCCCACCTTCTCCAGCACCCCAGGGACACCTAGATGTTCTCTAGCACCCAAGGGACACCTAGACCTTCTCCAGCACCCAAGGGACACCCAGACCCCAACCCACCTTCTCCAGCACCCAAGGGACACCCAGATCTTCTCTAGCACCCAAGGGGCACCCAGACCTTCTCCAGCACCCAAGGGACACCCAGACCCCAACCCACCTTCTCCAGCACCCCAGGGACACCTAGATGTTCTCTAGCACCCAAGGGACACCTAGACCTTCTCCAGCACCCAAGGGACACCCAGACCCCAACCCACCTTTTCCAGCACCCAAGGGACACCCAGATATTCTCCAGCACCCAAGGGACACCCAGATCTTCTCTAGCACTCAAGGGGCACCCAGACCTTCTCTAGCACCCAAGGGACACCCAGACCTTCCCCAGCACCCAAGGGACACCTAGAACCCAGCCCACCTTCTCCAGCACCCCAGGGACACCTAGACCTTCTCCAGCACCCAAGGGACACCCAAACCCCAGCCCACCTTTTCCAGCACCCTGAGGACACCTACATGTTCTACAGCACCTAAGGGACATCTAGAACCCAACCCACCTTCTCCAGCACCCAAGGGACACCCAGACCCCAGCCCATCTTCCCCAGCACCCAAGGGACACCTAGAACCCAGCCCACCTTCTCCAGCACCCAAGGGACACCCAGACCTTCCCCAGCACCCAAGGGACACCTAGAACCCAGCCCACCTTCTCCAGCACCCAAGGGACACCTAGACCTTCTCCAGCACCCAAGGGACACCCAAACCCCAGCCCACCTTTTCCAGCACCCTGAGGACACCTACATGTTCTACAGCACCTAAGGGACATCTAGAACCCAACCCACCTTCTCCAGCACCCAAGGGACACCCAGACCCCATCCCATCTTCTCCAGCACCCAAGGGATACCTAGAACCCAGCCCACCTTCTCCAGCACCCAAGGGACACCCAGACCTTCCCCAGCACCCAAGGGACACCTAGAACCCAGCCCACCTTCTCCAACACCCAAGGGACACCTAGATGTTCTCTAGCACCCAAGGGACACCTAGACCTTCTCCAGCACCCAAGGGACACCCAGACCCCAACCCACCTTCTCCAGCACCCAAGGGACACCCAGATCTTCTCTAGCACCCAAGGGGCACCCAGACCTTCTCCAGCACCCAAGGGACACCCAGACCCCAACCCACCTTCTCCAGCACCCCAGGGACACCTAGATGTTCTCTAGCACCCAAGGGACACCTAGACCTTCTCCAGCACCCAAGGGACACCCAGACCCCAACCCACCTTTTCCAGCACCCAAGGGACACCCAGATGTTCTCCAGCACCCAAGGGACACCCAGACCCCATCCCATCTTCTCCAGCACCCAAGGGACACCCAGACCTTCCCCAGCACCCAAGGGACACCTAGAACCCAGCCCGCCTTCCCCAGCACCCAAGGGACACCCAGACCCCAACTCCCAGCCCTACGGGTGGGGGACAAGTCCTTGCCCCGCCCCCCCGGCCCCGCCCCATGACGCCCTCCTCCCCCCCGAGCAGACGGTGACGGTGAAGGAGGACCAGATCATGCAGCAGAACCCGCCCAAGTTCGACAAGATCGAGGACATGGCCATGCTGACCTTCCTCCACGAGCCCGCCGTCCTCTACAACCTCAAGGAGCGCTACGCCGCCTGGATGATCTACGTGAGTCGGGAGACCGGGAGGTTCTCCAGAGCCCGCCGGGACCTCACGCACCCCTTCTTCACCCCCCTTAGGCCACCCAGACCCAAGATGTCCCATCCCAAGGCCCCAAGGACCACCCACACCAAAGGTGTCCCAACCCAAGTCCCCTCAGGCCACCCAGAGCCAAGATGTCCCAACCCCAGACCCCTCAAACCACCCAAACCCAAGATGTCCCATCCCTGGACCCAAGATGTCTCATCCCAAGATCCCATGGACCACCCAAAACCAGGATGTCCCAAGCCAAGACCCCTCAGGCCACCCAGACCCAAGATGTCCCATCCCAAGACCCCAAGGGCCACCCAAACCCAAAATGTCCCATCCCTGGACCCCATGGGCCACCCAAACCCAAAATGTCCCATCCCTGGACCCAAGATGTCCCATCCCAAGACCCCTCAAACCACCCAAACCCAAGATGTCCCATCCCTGGACCCCAAGGGCCACCCAAAACCAAGATGTCCCAACCCAAGACCCCTCAAGCCACCCAGAGTCAAGATGTCCCATCCCAGAGCCAAGATGTCCCATCCCAAGACCCCCAGGGCCACCCAAACCCAGGATGTCCCATCCCAAGACCCCAAAAACCACCCAAACCCAGGATGTCCCATCCCCGCCCCCCTCGGGCCACCCAGACCCGGGATGTCCCCTCCTGGTGGGGTGGCACCCGGTGGCCCTGACCCACCCGCCCCTTCTCCAGACCTACTCGGGGCTCTTCTGCGTGACGGTCAACCCCTACAAGTGGTTGCCCGTCTACAACGCCGAGGTGGTGGCCGCCTACCGGGGCAAGAAACGGAGTGAAGCTCCGCCCCACATCTTCTCCATCTCCGACAACGCCTACCAGAACATGCTGACGGGTAGGGACCTCCCGCCGGGACCCCGGAACTGCTCCGATGTGGGGCGGGAGATGTGGGGCGGAGCCGAGGCGGGGCTTCGGAACCTCACGCTTGCCCTCCTCGTCCCACCAGATCGGGAGAACCAGTCCATCCTCATCACGTGAGTGACCTCAGCCCTACACGTGGTATGAGCCCCGCCCACAGCCAAGCCCCTCCTACTTGGGGCACACCCCTCCCATCTTCCCCCCCCCCGGAGCCGCGCCCACCGGCACGGCCAATCCACTTCTTCCCACCTGCACTTGGCTGCGGAGGTCCATAGGCCACCTACTGCAAGCCCCGCCCCCTTCCCAGCGAGG
Source organism: Astur gentilis (assembly GCF_929443795.1). NCBI lineage: Eukaryota > Metazoa > Chordata > Aves > Accipitriformes > Accipitridae > Astur > Astur gentilis. The sequence continues at coordinate 10,398,642 of NC_064914.1, read as the reverse complement.
GCCCGCCCCCAGCACCCACTTCTCACTCTCATTGGCTGCCTCCAGCGGAGAATCCGGGGCGGGGAAGACGGTCAACACCAAGAGGGTCATCCAGTACTTTGCTGTCATCGCTGCCATCGGCGACCGCGGCAAGAAGGAGACGGGGACCCCCGGCAAGGTGAGGCCACCGGGGGGGGACACTGGTGGCTGGCCACCGCTCTTAGACCCGCCCACCCGCCCAACCACCCACCCAACCATCCAAGCACCCAACCACCCAACCAACCACCCAACCACCCAACCACCCGCCCAACCATCCACCCAACCATCCAAGCACCCAACCAACCACTCAACGACCCAACCAACCAACAACCCAACCTACCATCCCAGCACCCAACCACCCACCCAACCACCCACCCAACCACCCAACCACCCAACCAACCACCCAACCAACAACCCAACCATCCAACCAACCAGCCAACCACTCAAGCATCCAACCACCCAACCATCCAACCAACCAACCAACCATCCAACCACCCAACCAACGACCCAACCACCCAACCAACCATCCAAGCACCCAACCAACCACCCACCCAACCAGCCAACCACCCACCCAACCACCCACCCACCCACCCACCCAACAACCCAACCAGCCAACCAACCAGCCAACCACTCAAGCATCCAATCACCCAACCATCCAACCAACCAACCACCCACCCAACCAACCATCCAAGCACCCAACCAACCACCCAACCACCCAACCAACCACCCAATGAACAACCCAACCACCCAACCAACCATCCAAGCACCCAACCAACAACCCAACCACCCAACCAACCACCCAACCAACCACCCAACCAACAACCCAACCACCCACCCACCCACCCACCCAACCACCCAACCAACCACCCACCCACCCACCCAACCACCCAACCAACGACCCAACCAACCACCCACCCACCCAACCAACCACCCAATCATCCCACCACCCAAGCACCCACCCACCCACGGCATCGACCCACCTCTCCATCCACCCCCACCCCACCCACAGCCCCTCCCCCGCCACCGTGACAGCCCCACCCCCATTGGCCGTGTGTCCCACCCCGCCCCGTCACCAGGGCACCCTGGAGGACCAGATCATCCAGGCCAACCCCGCCCTGGAGGCCTTCGGCAACGCCAAGACCGTCCGCAACGACAACTCGTCCCGATTCGTGAGTGGGGCGGGGTCTATGGGGCGGGGTCTATGATGGGGCGGGGTCGACGGGGCGGGGCTCGCTGGCAGAAGGTGGCCACCTCCATCTCATGCCGCCGCTCTCCCAGGGCAAGTTCATCCGGATCCATTTCGGGGCCACCGGGAAGTTGGCGTCGGCCGACATCGAGACGTGTGAGTGGGTTGAGGAGGACGTCTGGTTGGCCGTCATCCGTCTGTCCGTCTGTCTCCTCCTCCCAGCCCCGCCCACCTCCTCTCCATCCCCACCCCAGACCTCCTGGAGAAGTCCCGCGTCATCTTCCAGCTGAAGGCTGAGAGGAACTACCACATCTTCTACCAGATCCTCTCCAACAAGAAGCCGGAGCTGCTGGGTGAGTCGCGCTTCCGCCCTCCCTGCGGACACCTGACCCCGCCCCCTTTCCCGCCCCGCCCCGGGCGGCTTCCTACCCATCCCAAGCCCGTCTTCTCCTGGCAGACATGATGCTGGTGACCAACAACCCCTACGACTACGCCTTCATCTCCCAAGGAGAGACGACCGTGCCGTCCATCGATGACGCCGAGGAGCTCCTGGCCACCGACGTGAGATGGGGGGCAACCGGGCGGCGGGCGGGGCGGTTGCCGGGAGAAGACCTCGCCCCACGGTTTCGCCCCGCAGAGCGCTTTCGACGTCCTGGGCTTCACCCAAGAGGAGAAGAACTCCATCTACAAGCTGACGGGCGCCATCATGCACTTCGGCAACATGAAGTTCAAGCAGAAGCAACGGGAGGAGCAGGCGGAGCCGGACGGCACCGAAGGTGGGGTCCAATCGGGATCAAGGGGCGGGAATCGGGGGGAAGCCCGTGGTCCTCCGCGTTCACGTCTTCTCCTCCGCGTCCTCAGAGGCCGACAAGTCGGCCTACCTGATGGGGCTGAACTCGGCCGATCTCCTCAAGGGGTTGTGCCACCCTCGGGTGAAGGTGGGCAATGAGTACGTCACCAAGGGGCAGAATGTCCAGCAGGTGAGGAGGAACGTCGCCAAATCTTCCTCCTTTTGGGGCGGCACGGTGTCGTCCCGGGCAAGGAGGACACCAAGAACCACCTCTCACCGCTGGGACGTCCCTTTTCCAGGTGATTTACGCCGTCGGGGCGTTGGCCAAGGCCGTCTACGAGAAGATGTTCAACTGGATGGTGACCAGGATCAACAACTCGCTGGAGACCAAGCAGCCGCGTCAGTACTTCATCGGCGTGCTGGACATCGCCGGCTTCGAGATCTTCGACGTGAGGCTTGGTTGACCTCATTGCGTTGACCCCGTTGGGTATTGAGTTGACCCCGTTGGGTGTTGAGTTGATCCCGTTGACCCCACTGAGCGTTCGGTTGACCCCATCGGGTGTTGTGGTGACCCCGTTGATCCCGTTGGGTGTTGCGCTGACTCCATTGGGTGTTGAGTCGACGCTGTTGACCCCATTGGGTGTTGAGGTGACCCCATTGATCCTGTTGGGTGTTGTGTTGACCGCATTGGGTGTTCACGTGACCCCGTTGGGTGTTGAGTTGATCCCGTTGACCCCACTGGGCGCTCGGTTGACCCCGTTGGGCGTTGAGGTGACCCCACTGATCCCATTGGGTGTTGTATTGACCCCGTTGGGCGTTCAGTTGACCCCATTGGGTGTTGCATTCACCCCGATGGGTTTTGAGTTCATCCTCTTGACCCCGTTGGGTGTTCGGTTGACCCCATTGGGCGTTCGGTTGAGCCCGTTGGGTTTTGCGGTGGCCCCATTTATCCCGCTGGGTGTTGCCTTGATCCCATTGGGTGTTGCGCTGACCCCGTTGATCCCATTGGTCGATACGTTGACCCTCTGGGCCGTCCCCTCCCTCCAGTTCAACAGCTTCGAGCAGCTCTGCATCAACTTCACCAACGAGAAGCTGCAGCAGTTCTTCAACCACCACATGTTCGTGCTGGAGCAGGAGGAGTACAAGAAGGAGGGGATCGAGTGGGAGTTCATCGACTTCGGCATGGACCTCCAGGCCTGCATCGACCTCATCGAGAAGGTACCGCCTCCCCCGGGGCTTCCTGGGGGCGGAGGGGGCTCCCGGAGAAGGATCCTTCCCGTCGGAGCTCGCCAGGGACCCCGACGGCGGCCGGCTGGGTGGCGCTCGCCGTCCTCCGTGGCCGACGAGGTCGTCTCCTCCCCAGCCCATGGGGATCATGTCCATCCTGGAGGAGGAGTGCATGTTCCCCAAAGCCACGGACATGACCTTCAAGGCCAAACTGTTTGACAACCACCTGGGCAAGTCGGCCAACTTTGGGAAACCGCGCAACATCAAAGGGAAGCCGGAGGCCCACTTCGCCCTCATCCACTACGCCGGCACGGTGGACTACAACATCATCGGGTGGTTGCAGAAGAACAAGGACCCCCTCAACGAGACGGTGGTGGGGCTCTACCAGAAGTCGGCCCTCAAGCTCTTGGCCAACCTCTTCGCCAACTACGCCGGGGCTGATGCGCGTAAGGGGCATCCCCTTCCCGAGCGTCCAGGGTTCTTCCCCTCCCGTCCTTGACGTGTCCCAACTTTTCTTCTTCTCCACCAGCCATGGAGAAGGGGAAAGGAGCCAAGAAGAAAGGTTCCTCCTTCCAGACGGTCTCCGCCCTGCACCGGGTGAGGGCCCAGGGGTTAATGGTGGACCCCAGGGTGTGCTGGGGGTGGCCAACACGTGGTAACCCTTGGTTGGGCTCTTCGTTCCCTCCGTCATCTCCTTCTCCGCCCACCAGGAGAACCTCAACAAGCTGATGACCAACCTGCGCTCCACCCACCCCCACTTCGTCCGCTGCATCATCCCCAACGAGACCAAGTCTCCCGGTGAGCCAATCCCCAAGGCTTGATCCCAGAGGGTGGGGCCAAACCCAGGGACCCTGGCCAATGGGGAGCAGCGCCGCGGGGCGGGCCTTGACCCACCGCTCATGATGACACCCCCCCCCGGCCCCCAACCAGGCGTGATGAACAACCCCCTGGTGATGCACCAGCTCCGCTGCAACGGGGTGCTGGAGGGCATCCGCATCTGCCGCAAGGGCTTCCCCAACCGCATCCTCTACGGGGACTTCCGCCAGCGGTAGGAGACGTGGACCGTGGGGCGCGGGGAGGGGGCGGACAACCGCGCCGGGGCTGATTCGGGGGCGTCCCGCCCTCTCCCGCCCCCAGGTACCGCATCCTGAACCCCGCGGCCATCCCCGAGGGGCAGTTCATCGACAGCCGCAAGGGCGCCGAGAAGCTCCTGGGGTCCCTTGACATCGACCACAACCAGTACAAGTTCGGGCACACCAAGGTGAGGTCACGTGGTTTCCCCGAGGGCTTGGGGCCATCCCGGTCCCACCATCCCCGCGTCCACCTGAGCTTCCTCCATCCCCGCAACCAACCACCCCCCACCCCGCCGACCCGTAGCACTGACCTTCATCTCTCCTCGAAGGTCTTCTTCAAGGCCGGGCTGCTGGGGCTGCTGGAAGAGATGCGGGACGAGCGCCTGGCCCGCATCATGACCCGCCTGCAGGCCCAAGTCCGTGGTTTCCTCTCCCGCCAAGAGTTCAAGAAGATCCTGGAACGCCGGTGGGCGGTGGGGCGGTGGCGGCGGTGGGGTCCACGTTGGGTGGAAGCCCCCGGTGACCCCCATTTTGCTGTGCCCCACTCAGGGACTCGCTGCTGGTGATCCAGTGGAACGTCAGGGCCTTCATGGGGGTGAAGAACTGGCCGTGGATGAAGCTCTACTTCAAGATCAAGCCCTTGCTGAAGAGCGCCGAGACGGAGAAGGAGATGCAGGTGGGGCGGGGATGGACGGAGAGGGCGGGAGGAGGAGCGGGTGGGCGGACGCGGAGACGGAGGGGTACGCCGGGAGGTGGGAGGAGGACGCGAGGTTTACAGGGGACCTTCGTGCCTTCCCCAGACCATGAAGGAGGAGTTTGGGCGGCTGAAGGAGGCCCTGGAGAAGTCGGAGGCCCGGCGGAAGGAGCTGGAGGAGAAGATGGTCTCCATGCTGCAGGAGAAGAACGACCTTCAGCTCCAAGTGCAGGCCGTGAGTGACGGAGACGGCCCCAGCCCGTCCCTCCTCTTTCCTTCCACCTCCCACCCACCTTCCCCCTTTCCAGGAGCAAGACAACCTCGCCGACGCCGAGGAGCGCTGCGACCAGCTGATCAAGAACAAGATCCAGCTGGAGGCCAAGGTGAAGGAGCTGACGGAGCGGCTGGAGGACGAGGAGGAGATGAACGCCGAGCTGACGGCCAAGAAGAGGAAGTTGGAGGACGAGTGCTCGGAGCTAAAGAAGGACATCGATGACCTGGAGCTGTCTTTGGCCAAAGTGGAGAAGGAGAAACACGCCACCGAGAACAAGGTGAGGGCGGGGAGAGGCCTCGACCCTGAGCTGAGGGGACTCGAGTCAGCTCAGCCTGGTTGGGTTGGGTTGAGAAGACCCAAGGCTGGTTGGGTTGGGCTACATCAAGAAGACCCAAGGTGGGTTGGGTCATGAAGAACCAAGGCTGGTTAGGAACGCCCAAGGCTGGTTGGGTTGGGTCATGAAGACCCAAGGCTGGTTGGGTTGCGTCACCAAGACCCAAGGCTCGTTGGGTTGGGTCGTGAAGGCCCAAGGCTGGTTGGGTTGCGTCACCAAGACCCAAGGCTCGTTGCGTTGGGTCATCAAGACACAAGGCTGGTTGGGTTGCGTCACCAAGACCCAAGGCTCGTTGAGTTGGGTCGTGAAGACCCAAGGCTGGTTGGGTTGCGTCACCAAGACCCAAGGCTGGTTGGGTTCTCCTGCGTCTCCTGACTTAGGCCCAGCTCGACCAAAAGCCAGAACAACCTCCTGCCTCTTGCTCTACCTCTGGCACCAAGCTGGAGGCCTGATGTTGCTCCTCCTGCAGGTCAAGAACCTCACCGAGGAGATGGCCGGGCTGGACGAGATCATCGTCAAGCTGACGAAGGAGAAGAAGGCCCTGCAGGAAGCTCACCAGCAAGCGCTGGACGACCTGCAGGCGGAGGAAGACAAGGTCAACACCTTGACGAAGGCCAAAGTCAAGCTGGAGCAGCAAGTGGACGATGTGAGTCGAGTCCCGCCCGTAGCTGGTCCCGTGGGGGGCGAGGGTCCTGCTGGGGCGGGTGTTTTGGGGGCTGACGGGGGTCGGTCTCTGCCTCGCTCGCAGCTGGAGAGCTCGCTGGAGCAGGAGAAGAAGATCCGGATGGACCTGGAACGGGCCAAGAGGAAGCTGGAAGGCGACTTGAAGCTGGCTCAGGAGAGCATCATGGACCTGGAGAACGACAAGCAGCAATTGGACGAAAGGCTGAAAAAGTAGGGCCCCTCCCACCCGCTCGTCCTTTACCCATGATCCCGCTCTCTGCCGAGAACCCGGGAGCGCGACGGGCTGCCGTTTCTCCCCCCGCCCAGGAAAGACTTCGAGCTCAACGCGCTCAACGCCAGAATCGAGGACGAGCAAGCGATCGCCGCCCAGCTCCAGAAGAAGCTGAAAGAGCTTCAGGTGAGGCGGAGGAAGGGGCGGGGGCAGCTTGTGGGCCAATCAGGAGGAGGGGCTGGTCCTCCCCCTTTTCTTCTTCCCACCTTTTCGAGAAGGACCTAGAGGGGCAACGCCGCCCACCCCAGGTCTGGAGCTCAAGGCACGTCCCTTCATCCAGCCCCTCCCCGTGATTCATCTCCTAGAAATGACTCACGGGTTGCCGGGCGGGTTGTCTTTGGGGTGGGGTGAGCTGAACCAATGGGGTTGGAGCGCTCAAGGTTGGTGGGGTTGCTCGAGGAGGGTCACGTGAGCTGAGCAGACCGTCTGGGTTGGATCACGTTGACTCTAACGTCCTCAGAGAAGGTTGCGCTGACCTGTCTGATCCAGGCAGCTCAAGGGTTGGTTGAGCTGAATGTCCTCAAGACTGGTTGAGTTGAAGAGTCTCCAGTTGGTTGGGTTGACTTTAGTTGACTTGAAGAGTCTGTAGCTGGTTGGGTTGAGTGGAAGAGTCTCCAGCTGCTTGGGTTGAAGAGTCTCCAGCTGGTTGGGTTGATCTGAGTTGGGTTGAAGAGTCTCCAGCTGGTTGGGCTGGGTTGAAGAGTCTCCAGGTTGTTGGGTTGACTTGAGTTGGGTTGAAGAGTCTCCAGCTGGTTGGGTTGAAGACTCTCCAGCTGGTTGGGTTGATCTGAGTTGGGTTGAAGAGTCTCCAGCTGGTTGGGCTGGGTTGAAGAGTCTCCAGGTTGTTGGGTTGACTTGAGTTGGGTTGAAGAGTCTCCAGCTGGTTGGGCTGACTTGAGAGGAAGAGTCTCCAGTTGGTTGGGTTGAGCTGTGTTGAGTTGAAAAGTATCCAGCTAGTTGGGTTGAAGAGTCTCCAGCCAGTTGGGTTGAGCTTTGTTGAGTTGAAGATTCTCCAGCCAGTTGGGTTGAAGAGTCTCCAGCTGGTTGGGTTGAAGAGTCTCCAGCTGGTTGGGTTGAGCCGAGTTGGGTTGAAGAGTCTCCAGCTGGTTGGGCTGACTTGAGAGGAAGAGTCTCCAGCTGTTGAGTTGAGCTGCGTTGAGTTGAGGAGTATCAACATAGTCGGGTTGAAGAGTCTCCAGCCTGTTGGGTTGAATCGAGCGGATGAGTTGGGCGGAGTCGAGCAAGACGACGCTGTCCCTGTCCCCGGGCCACAGGCGCGGATCGAGGAGCTGGAGGAGGAGCTGGAGGCAGAGCGGACGGGCAGGGCCAAGGTGGAGAAGCTGCGCTCGGACCTGTCGCGGGAGCTGGAGGAGATCAGCGAGCGGCTGGAGGAGGCGGGCGGCGCCACCTCGGTGCAGATCGAGCTCAACAAGAAGCGGGAGGCGGAGTTCCAGAAGATGCGGCGGGACCTGGAGGAGGCCACGCTGCAGCACGAGGCCACGGCCGCCGCGCTGCGCAAGAAGCACGCCGACAGCGTGGCCGAGCTCAGCGAGCAGATCGACAACCTGCAGCGCGTCAAGCAGAAGCTGGAGAAGGAGAAGAGCGAGCTCAAGCTGGAGCTGGACGACGTCGGCTCCAACATGGAGCAGCTGATCAAGGCCAAGGTAGGAGTTGGGTCTCCAGCCATGAAGGGACAACTCTTCCGTCGCTCTCCCTACGTTCCCTTTCATCTTCCTGCCCTTCCCGTCTCCAGGCCAACCTGGAGAAGATGTGCCGCACCATGGAAGACCAGATGAACGAGCACCGGACCAAGTCCGAAGAGGCTCAACGCATGGTCAACGACCTCACCACCCAACGGGCCAAGCTCCAGACGGAGAACGGTGAGGGCCTCGCTCTTCCCCGTCCCGATCGCCAATCCCGTGCCCAGTGGGGCGGCTTTGGGGTCTCTCCAACGAGCGATTGTCCGCCTTTCCGCCCCGCAGGTGAGCTCTCCAGGCAGCTGGAGGAGAAGGAAGCCTTCATCAACCAGCTGACGCGAGGGAAACTCACCTACACCCAGCAGCTGGAGGACCTCAAGCGGCAGCTGGAGGAAGAGACCAAGGTAGGGCTTCGTTGAGGAGGTCGGTGGCGCTGGAAGACACCCCCAAGGTCAAGGGTGAGCTTGGTTTGGGACCGGGACGCAGCGTGAGCCTGTCCTGCCGGCGGGAGAGAAGGACTTGAGGGTCCTCGGGAAGTTTGGTGGGGTTGGTGGGTCTTCAAGGTTGGTTGGGTTGGTCCCGAGGAGGTTGGGTGGGTCTAGAGAAGGTTGGGTTGGTCCCAAGGAGGTTGGGTGGGTCTAGAGAGGTTGGGTTGGATTGGTCCCGAGGAGGTTGGGTGGGTCTAGAGAACATTGGGTTGGTCCCGAGGAGGTTGGGTGGGTCTACGGAAGGTTGGGTTGGTCCCGAGGAGGTTGGGTGGGTCTACGGAAGGTTGGGTTGGTCCCGAGGAGGTTGGGTGGGTCTAGAGAAGGTTGGGTTGGTCCCGAGGAGGTTGGGTGGGTCTACGGAAGGTTGGGTTGGTCCCGAGGAGGTTGGGTGGGTCTAGAGAAGGTTGGGTTGGTCCACAGGAGGTTGGGTGGGTCTAGAGAAGGTCGGGGAGATGAAGAGCAGCTCTTAGTGGGTTGGAGAACCCCAAGAGGGCTCCAGTTGACGTGGACCCAGCGGTCCCACCTTCTCCTCGCCCTCCCCGCCCAGGCCAAGAACGCGCTGGCCCACGCCCTCCAGTCGGCCCGGCACGACTGCGACCTGCTGCGGGAGCAGTACGAGGAGGAGACGGAGGCCAAGGCCGAGCTCCAGCGCTCGCTCTCCAAGGCCAACTCCGAGGTGGCGCAGTGGCGGACCAAGTACGAGACGGACGCCATCCAGCGCACCGAGGAGCTGGAGGAGGCCAAGTGAGTCATCTCCCCACGGGTGCTGAGGCTCTGCCGTGGGTGGTGGGACCCGCTCGGTCTTGCCGGCCGTCACCGCCCCTCTTCCCTCAAGCAGCCGCCACCCAGGACGTTGGGCTGCTTCACGCTCGGTAGATCTAGAGCCCAATTTGGGGACTAAAAACCCGTTCTGAGGAACCTAGACCGTCCACGACCCTCACGAGTCCTACCGCCGTCTTCCTCTCAAACGTCTTCGTTTTGCGGGTGACCAACCGGCTGGGCTGGCGGGGTCACGCGTAGGTTTCTCCCCTCTGCCCGGTAGGAAGAAGCTGGCCCAGCGGCTGCAGGAGGCCGAGGAGGCGGTGGAGGCGGTCAACGCCAAGTGCTCCTCCCTGGAGAAGACCAAGCACCGGCTGCAGAATGAGATCGAAGACCTCATGGCGGACCTGGAGCGGTCGAACGCAGCGGCTGCCGCCCTGGACAAGAAGCAGAGGAACTTTGACAAGGTTGGGGGCACCGAGGACGGGTGGGAGGAGGAGGAGGAGGGTGGGAAGGGGGCAGAGAGACATAGGGCCCACCCGTCGTACCCGCCAAAGACGGGCAGGAGAAGCAGCCCAGAAGAAAGGTGGGCAACTCTCAAGGGCCGTGTTTCGGCAGAGCTTCGAGTCCCACCAGGAGACTGCTGGGGAGAGGAGGAGGATGAAGAGAGGGTTCTTCGTGGGGGAAGCAGCTGGTGACGAGGGTCCTGGTGGTGTCCCCATAGATCTTGTCCGAGTGGAAGCAGAAGTTCGAGGAGTCGCAGACGGAGCTGGAGGCGTCGCAGAAGGAGGCCAGGTCCCTCAGCACCGAGCTCTTCAAGCTGAAGAACGCCTACGAGGAGTCGCTCGAGCACCTGGAGACCTTCAAGAGGGAGAACAAGAACCTCCAAGGTGAGACCGCGGGGCACGTCCCACCCCGCTCTTCCCCGCCGCCGTCCACGTGACCCGGCGGGATCTCCCCCGCGCAGAGGAGATCTCGGACCTGACGGAGCAGCTGGGCGCCAGCCATAAGACCATCCACGAGCTGGAGAAGGTGCGGAAGCAGCTGGACGCCGAGAAGCTGGAGCTCCAAGCCGCGCTGGAGGAGGCTGAGGTGAGCCGAGGCGCGTCCCCACGCCTCCCCGTCTTCTCCCGGTCTCCTGCGGGGTCCTCGACGTCCTCTCCGTGTCCCCCAGGCCTCTCTGGAGCACGAGGAGGGCAAGATCCTGAGGGCCCAGCTGGAGTTCAACCAGGTGAAGGCGGACTACGAGCGCAAGCTGGCCGAGAAGGACGAGGAGACGGAGCAGGCCAAGCGCAACCACCTGCGGGCGGTGGACTCGCTGCAGACCTCGCTGGACGCCGAGACCCGGAGCCGCAACGAGGCCCTGAGGCTGAAGAAGAAGATGGAGGGCGACCTCAACGAGATGGAGCTGCAGCTCGGCCACGCCAACCGCCTGGCCGCCGAGGCCCAGAAGCAAGTCAAGACCTTGCAGGGCTACCTCAAGGTACCCGTCGGACGGCCGTCCCGCGAGGAGGCGAGGCGTCGCCCTTCCCACCGCCCCGCGGCGGCGGCCCCCCCTTCCCCACCCTCCCCGCTCACCGTCGTCCCCTCCCCGCGCCGCCCGGCAGGACACGCAGCTGCAGTTGGATGACGCGGTGCGGGTCAACGAGGACCTGAAGGAGAACGTCGCCATCGCGGAGCGGAGGAACAACCTCCTGCAGTCGGAGCTGGAGGAGCTGCGGGCGGCGGTGGAGCAGAGCGAGAGGGCCCGCAAGTTGGCCGAGCAGGAGCTGATCGAGGCCAGCGAGAGGGTCCAGCTCCTCCACTCGCAGGTGAGACCTCCCGGAGCTCCCAGGAGAGAAGTCCTCTCCGACCCTGGAGAAACCGGGGGCGCGGGCGGCTTCTGGGTCGGGTCGCCGAGACCTCCGGGTGAAGCCCCACGGCCACCTCCCGAGAGCCGCTCTGCCGTCTCCAGAACACCAGCCTCATCAACCAGAAGAAGAAGATGGAGGGCGACATCTCCCAGCTGCAGGCGGAGGTGGAAGAGGCCGTCCAGGAGTGCAGGAACGCCGAGGAGAAGGCCAAGAAGGCCATCACCGACGTGAGTGCCGCGGGGGGACCCGTGCCTCAGACGCCTTCGGGCCAGGGGGACGGAGAAGGTGCCCGGGGCCGCCTCCTCCCATCGCTTCTCTCCTCGGGCAGGCGGCCATGATGGCCGAGGAGCTGAAGAAGGAGCAGGACACCAGCGCCCACCTGGAGAGGATGAAGAAGAACATGGAGCAGACCATCAAGGACCTGCAGCTGCGGTTGGACGAGGCCGAGCAGTTGGCCCTCAAGGGGGGCAAGAAGCAGCTGCAGAAGCTGGAGGCCCGCGTCAGGGAGCTGGAGAACGAGCTGGAGGCCGAGCAGAAGCGTAACGCCGAGAGCGTCAAGGGCCTCCGCAAGTCCGAGCGGCGCGTCAAGGAGCTCAGCTACCAGGTGGGGCGCCTGGGGTGGCCCGGAGGGTCGCCCGCCTGCCCCGCGGCCACAGCGATCTACGGCCGATGCCGTAGCATGACCTAGAACGCGGCTGACCCGGTGGCCAGGGGACACGGGTTACCCAGACCACCCACTGCCTCCGTGTCCAACACTGTAGCATGACCTAGAACGTGGTTGACCCGGTGGCCAGGGGACACGGGTTACCCAGACCACCCACTGCCTCCGTGTCCAACACCGTAGCATGACCTAGAACGTGGTTGACCCGGTGGCCAGGGGACACGGGTTACCTAGACCACCCACTGCTTCCATGTCCGGTGCCGTAGCACGACCTAGAACACAGGTGACCCGGTGGCCGTGAGCCCCCCAGGCCACCTCCCGCCCTCCCAGCATCCCCAGGGTCTTCGCGCGACCCAGAACCTCACGTGGGACCGACCTCCGCAGGGCCAAGAAGCCACCTTCACCCTGGGGGTCAACCCCACCTTCTGCCCCATAGCCGAGACGACCCACAGATCTCGAGGGGTTCCGCTCCACCCCCCCCAGAACATCGTTAATCGTCTCCTGACCCTAATTGCTCTCGTGGTGCCCCAGAGCACGGATGGGTCTGGGTCCTGACCCACACGTGTCTCACCTGGCAGACGGAGGAGGACCGCAAGAACCTGGTCCGGCTGCAGGACCTGGTGGACAAGCTCCAGCTGAAGGTCAAGGCCTACAAGCGGCAGGCGGAGGAGGCGGTGAGCGCTGGGGGGGGTGGGGCGGCCGTGGGGCCACGCCCTAGGATGGAATGGGGCGGGGCTGAGGCGCAGGAGAGGGTGTGGGGAGTCCCAGGGGACCTGGACATGGTGCGGTCAAGGGGTGGGGAGGGTGGGGCAAGGGAGAGATGGAGGGTGGGACGGAGGGACGACGGTGGGATGGATGAAGGTTGGTTGGATGGATGGGAGGTGGGACAGACGGTTGGTTGGTTGGTTGGGTGGAAGGTTGGATGGTTGAATGACGGGCTGGAAGGATCCAACAAGGGTTGCTTGGGGGGATGGGAGGTGGGACAGATGGACAGTTGAGTGCCTGGACGGTGGGACAACTGGCTAGAAGGATGGATGGGTGGCTGGATAGACAGATGGCTGGAAGGTTGAGCTGATGGTTGCTTGGGTGGACGGTTGGATGAGGAGCTGGTTGGGTGGATGGTTGGGTGGAGGAGGAGCTGGTTGGGTGGATGGTTGGGTGGTTGGATGGCTGAGGAGCTGGTTGGGTGGATGGTTGGATGAGGAGCTGGTTGGGTGGATGGTTGGGTGGATGAGGAGCTGGTTGGATGGATGGTTGGATGAGGAGCCGGTTGGGTGGATGGTTGGGTGGGTGGTTGGGTGGATGGTTGGGTGGATGAGGAGCTGGTTGGATGGGTGGTTGGGTGGATGGTTGGATGGATGGTTGGGTGGATGGTTGGGTGGGTGGTTGGGTGGGTGGTTGGGTGGATGAGGAGCTGGTTGGATGGGTGGTTGGGTGGATGGTTGGATGGATGGTTGGGTGGATGGTTGGGTGGATGAGGAGCTGGTTGGATGGGTGGTTGGGTGGATGGTTGGATGGCTGAGGAGCTGGGTGGATGGATGGTTGGATGAGGAGCTGGTTGGGTGGATGGTTGGGTGGGTGGTTGGGTGGGTGGTTGGGTGGATGAGGAGCTGGTTGGGTGGATGGTTGGATGAGGAGCTGGTTGGGTGGATGGTTGGGTGGGTGGGTGGGTGGGTGGTTGGGTGGATGAGGAGCTGGTTGGGTGGATGGTTGGATGAGGAGCTGGTTGGGTGGATGGTTGGGTGGATGAGGAGCTGGTTGGGTGGATGGTTGGATGAGGAGCTGGTTGGGTGGATGGTTGGGTGGATGGTTGGGTGGGTGGTTGGGTGGGTGGTTGGATGGCTGAGGAGCTGGTTGGGTGGATGGTTGGGTGGGTGGTTGGGTGGATGGTTGGGTGGATGAGGAGCTGGTTGGGTGGATGGTTGGATGAGGAGCTGGTTGGGTGGATGGTTGGGTGGGTGGGTGGGTGGGTGGTTGGGTGGATGAGGAGCTGGTTGAGTGGATGGTTGGATGGCTGAGGAGCTGGTTGGATGGATGGTTGGGTGGATGGTTGGGTGGATGAGGAGCTGGTTGGATGGGTGGTTGGGTGGGTGGTTGGGTGGATGGTTGGGTGGGTGGTTGGGTGGGTGGTTGGGTGGGTGGTTGGGTGGGTGGTTGGGTGGATGGTTGGATGGCTGAGGAGCTGGGTGGATGGATGGTTGGATGAGGAGCCGGTTGGGTGGATGGTTGGATGAGGAGCTGGTTGGATGGATGGTTGGGTGGGTGGTTGGATGGATGGTTGGGTGGGTGGTTGGATGGCTGAGGAGCTGGTTGGATGGATGGTTGGATGAGGAGCCGGTTGGGTGGATGGTTGGGTGGATGAGGAGCTGGTTGGGTGGATGGTTGGGTGGGTGGTTGGATGGGTGGTTGGATGGATGGTTGGATGAGGAGCCGGTTGGGTGGATGGTTGGGTGGATGGAGGTGGGCTGGATGGGTGGAAGGCGGGATGTTTGGCTCGATGGTGCCACAGAGGGAACACTAAGAAGCGCAGAGAGATGTAGGACGGCTGGACGGGTGGCAGGTGGGACAGACGGACGGATGGATGGGGGGCAGCCCCACTGACGCCCCCCCCCCACCCCCCCAACCTCTCCGCGCCCCCCAGGAGGAACAGGCCAACACCAACCTGGCCAAGTTCCGCAAGGCGCAGCACGAGCTGGACGAGGCGGAGGAGCGCGCCGACATCGCCGAGTCCCAGGTCAACAAGCTGCGGGCCAAGAGCCGCGACATCGGCGCCAAGGTGGGACTTTGCCCCCTCCCCCCGCCCCACGGCCGCCCCACGGCTGCCCCACGGCCGCCCCACGGCCGCCCCCTCACCCCGATCTTCTCTCCCCGTGGCCATCGCAGAAGCTCCATGAGGAAGAGTGACCCACCACCACCACCCCCCCCGCCCCGTCCAAGACGAGGCCCTAACGACGTAGAAGTAGTTCGTTAATTAACGACGATCGGAAGAAGCGAGTAGTCCGGTGGGGGGGGAGGGGTGTTGGGAGGAGGGACACACGGTCTCCTCGCCCACCCCCCACCCCACCCCCCCCCCAAAAAAAAACAACACCGTGACCACAGAGAAGCATCAGTGGTGGAAGAGGTTTAAATGGCGACCGAAATTGGGGGGAGGCGGGGCCGGAGGGGGGTTATGGGGCGGGCTATGGGGCAGGGGACCGGAGGATTATGGGAGATTGGTTCTGGAGGATTATGGGACACCAATTTTGGGGGGTGGGGGAGGAGAGGGGGGTTGTCCAATTAGGCCGAGTCCATGTCGGGCTCTGGAAGAGAAAGAGAAAGGGGTCGGACGAGACGGCGGAGGAGGGGACCCCGTGTCCGGCGCCTGCCCCTCCCCCACCCCCAAGGGACCCCCGTGTCCGGCGCCTGCCCCTCCCCCCACCCCCACCCAAAGGACCCGGTTGACTCACCCCGTCCCACCGCCGGGGCCACCTCGGTGCGGTAGGTGACGAAGGCGTCGAAGGCGAAGAGGAAGGAGAGGATGAGGCTGAAGGTCTGGGGAGGAGCAAAGGGGGGGGCGGGGCCTGGTGAGGCAGGGGGCGGGGCATGGGGTGGGGGGCGGGGCTGGGGGGGGACGGACAACACACTCACGAAGGTGGTGGCGGCCAACGCGTCCCGGGAGGCGGCCAGGGCCACCAGAGCGGTGATGAAGAAGACGATGGTCCCGCTGACGGCCCGGAGGAGGTCCTGGGGGGGGACACACACAGCGTGGGGTGACATCATGGGGTGACATCATCACCGGGGGACAGCGGGAGGCGCCGAGGGGGACACGAGGGGGGATACCAAGGGGGGAACACGTCGTGAGGACGTGAGAGGGGACAACGTGGTGGACACCAAGGGGTGACGCCACGGAGGAACACCAGGAGGTGCCAAGATGGATGCCAAGGGGTGACGTCATGGGGTGCCAAAATGGACGCCAAGGGATGACACTATGGGGTGACACCGTGGGGTGCCAAGATGGACGCTGAGGGGTGATGTCATGGGGTGCCAAGATGGACGCCAATGGGGACACCAAGGGGACACCGCTGCGGAGGAACACCAGGAGGTGCCAAGATGGACGCCAAGGGGTGACGTCATGGGGCGCCGCCATGGGGCGCCGAGATGGACGCCAAGGGATGATGTCATGGGGCGACGCCATGGGGCGCCAAGATGGGCGCCAAGGGATGATGTCATGGGGTGACACCATGGGGCGCCAAGATGGACGCCGAGGGGTGACGTCATGTGGTGACAACAAGGGGTGACACCAGGAGGCGCCAAGATGGACGCCAATGGGACGACGCCATGGAGGAACACCATGAGGTGCCAAGATGGACGCCAAGGGGTCACGTCATGGGGTGACGCCGTGGGGCGCCAAGATGGACGCCAAGGGATGACATCATGGGGTGACACCATGGGATGCCAAGATGGACGCCAAAGGAACGATGCCATGGAGGAACACCAGGAGATGCCAAGATGGACACCAAAAGATGACGCCGTGGGGTGCCAAGATAGACGCCAAGGGGTGACGTCATGGGGTGACGCCGTGGGGTGCCAAGATGGACGCCGAGGGATGACGTCATGGGGTGCCAAGATGGACGCCAAGGGATGATGTCATGGGGCGACGCCGTGGGGTGCCAAGATGGACGCCGAGGGGTGACGCCACGGGGCGACGTCACGGGACGACGGCAGCAGACGCGCGGCCGGGGCGCGGCGGGGCGCGGCGGGGCGCGGCCACGTACCAGGCAGGGCGCGTAGCCGTGGGGCAGGCGGGGGGGGTCTCGCAGCAGCCGCCCCCCAAGGGCGGCCGCCCCCGCCAGGGTCTGCAGCAGCGCCGGGGCCAGCGGGGGGGGCGCGGGGGGGGGCCAGCAGCCCCACCACCGCCCCACACAGCGCCTGGGGGGGGCACGACGGGGGGGTCGGGGGGGGCACGGCCGCCCCACGGCACCCAGAGACCCCCCACGGCACCCCAGAGAGCCCCCAGTGCCCCATAGAGCCCCCCAGTTCCCCACGGCACCCCAGAGACCCCCACTGCGCCCCATAGAGCCCCCCCGTGCCCCATAGCACCCCAGAGACCCCCACCGCGCCCCATAGAGCCCCCCCGTGCCCCATAGCACCCCAGAGACCCCCACTGCGCCCCATAGAGCCCCCCCGTGCCCCATAGCACCCCAGAGACCCCCACAGCGCTCCATAGAGCCCCCCCAGTTTTCCCCAATGCCCCATAGAGCCCCCCAGTTCCCCCAGTGCCCCACGGCACCCCAGAGACCCCCACAGCGCCCCATAGAGCCCCCCCCAGTTCCCCCAGTGCCCCACTGCACCCCATAGAGCCCCCCCCATGCCCCACAGCACCCCAGACACCCCCACAGCCCCCCATGGAGCCCCCCAGTTTTCCCCAGTGCCCCACAGAGCCCCCCTGCCCCATAGCACCCACGGAGACACCCAGCACCCACAGAGCCCCCCATGGCCCCCAGCACCCCCCCAGTGCCCCCAGCACCCCATAGCCCCCCCCCAGTGCCCCATAGCACCCCACAGAGCCCCCCAGCGCCCCATAGAGACCCCCAGCCCCCCCCAGTGCCCCATAGCACCCCCAGCAGCCCCGCAGGTCCCCCAGTGCCCCATAGCACCCCATAGAACCCCACCCAGTGCCCCCCAGCACCCCATAGAACCCCCCCAGTGCCTCACAGAACCCCCCCCAGTGCCCCCCAGCACCCCATAGCACCCCATAGAACCCCCCACTGCTCCATAGAACCCCCCCAGTGCCCCATAGCACCCCATAGAACCCCCCAGCACCCCATAGGTCCCCCCAGTGCCCCCCAATGCCCCATAGAACCTCAAGAATGCCCCCCAGCACCCCACAGAACCCCCCCCAGTGCCCCCCAGCACCCCATAGAACCCCCCCAGAACCCCCCCAGTGCACCCCCAGTATCCCCCAGTGCCCCATAGAACCCCCCCAGTGCCCCATAGCACCCCATACGTCCCCCCAGTGCCCCATAGAACCCCCCCAGTACCCCATAGACCCCCCCAGTGCCCCATAGAACCCCCCCAGTGCCCCCCAGTACCAACTGGGCCCCCAGCAGCAGCCCCTTCGGGGTGCGCAGGACCCCCCAGTCGAAGGCCCCCGCCGGCTCCTGCTGCCCCATAGCGGGGGGATCCGTGGGGCTGGGGGGGGGGGGGGGCAGTCACGTGGGTGCCGTGGGTTCCCCCCCCCCCGTGACAGGCAGCGCCGGGACTGGGGACAATGGGACATTGTGGAGGGACTGGGAGGGGCTGGGAGGCACTGGGGGGGTGCTGGGGGCAACTGGGAGGGAGTGGGGAGCACTGGGAGTGATGGGGGGGGGGGCAACTGGGAGGGGGTGGGGAGCACTGGGAGTGACTGGGGGGCAACTGGGAGGCACTATGAGTGACCAGGAGCTACCGGGGAACACTGGGAGGGTGACCGGGAGCTACTGGGGAGGGCTGGGAGTGACTGGGAGCTGCTGGGAGAGTGACTGGGAAGACTGGGAGGCAGTACAAGTGACCAGGAGCTACTGGGGAGCACTGGGAGTGACTGGTGGGGCAACTGGGAGCGACTCGGAGTTACTGGGGAGCACTGGGAGGGTGACTGGGAGGCACGGGGAGTGACTGGGAGCTACTGGGGAGCACGGGGAGTGACTGGGAGGGTGACTGGGGAGCACGGGGAGTGACTGGGAGGGTGACTGGGAGCTACTGGGGAGCACGGGGAGCGACTGGGAGGGTGACTGGGGAGCACTGGGAGTGACTGGGAAGGTGACTGGGAGCTACTGGGAGGCACCGTGACTGGGAGGCACTGGGAGCGCCCGGTAGGGGGACTGGGGGGCACTGGGAGCGACTGGGAGCTCCCAGAAGTGTCTGGGAGCAACTGGGACCCTCCCTGGGGGGGGCGGTGGCTGCCAGGCCTGGAGGACCCTCTGTCCACCTCAAACCACCGAGACACCTCCCGCCTGGCCTGGAGGACCTTCTGTCCACCTCCGACAACTCACTCACCCTCCGCCTGTCCTGGAGGACCTACCTGGAGGACCAAGTCACCTCCTGCCTGGCCTGGAGGACCATCTGTCCACCTCAAACCACCGAGACACCTTCTGCCTGTCTTGGAGAACCATCTTGGAGGACCAAGTCTCTTTCTGCCTGTCCTGCAGGACCTCAACTTCCCTTCAACAACTTCTGCCTGTCTTGGAGGACCAAGTCACCTTCCGCCTGTTCTGGAGAACCTTCCTGGAGGACCAACTCAGCTCCGGCCTGGCCTGGAGGACCTTCTCTCCACCTCAAACAACCGAGTCACCTTCCGCCTGTCTTGGAGGACCTTCTTGGAGGACCAAGTCACCTCCTGCCTGGCCTGGAGGACCTTCTCTCCACCTCAAACCACCGAGACACATTCCGCCTGTCCTGGAGAACCACCCTGGAGAACTGAGTCACCTTCTGCCTGTCTTGGAGGACCTTCCTGGAGGACCAAGTCTCTTTCTGCCTGTCCTGGAGGACCATCTTGGAGGACCAAGTCATCTCCTGCCTGGCCCAGAAAGACCTTCTTTCCACTTCAAACTGAGTCACCACGCGCCCGTCTTGCAGGACCAAGTCACCTTCCGCCTGTCCTGGAGGACCTCAGCCTGCCTTCAACAATTTCTGCCTGTCTTGGAGGACCAAGTCACCTTCCACCTGTTCTGGAAGACCTTCCTGGAGGACCAACTCAGCTCCGGCCTGGCCTGGAGGACCTTCTCTCCACCTCAAACAACCGAGTCACCTTCCGCCTGTCTTAGAGGACCTTCTTGGAGGACCAGGTCACCTCCTGCCTGTGCTGGAGGACCTTCCTGGAGGATCAACTCAGCTCCTGCCTGTCCTGGAGGACCTTCTTTCCACTTCAAACAACCGAGTCACCGTCTGCCTGTCTTGGAGGACCGTCTTGGAGGACCAAGTCACCTCCTGCCTGGCCTGGAGGACCTCAGCCTGCCTTCAACAACTTCTGCCTGTCTTGGAGGACCATTTTGGAGGACCAAGTCACTTTCTGCCTGTGCTGGAGGACCTCGACCTGCCTTCACCACCTTCTGCCGGTCCTGGAGGACCGAGTGATCTGCCTGTCTTGGAGGACCATCTTGGAGGACCAAGTCACCTCCTGCCTGTCCTGAAAGACCTTCTTGGAGAACCAAGTCTCTTTCTGCCTGTGCTGGAGGACCTCAACTTCCCTTCAACAACTTCTGCCTGTCTTGGAGGACCAAGTCACCTTCCGCCTGTTCTGGAGAACCTTCCTGGAGGACCAAGTCAGCTCCTGCCTGTCCTGGAGGACCTTCTCTCCACCTCAAACCACCGAGACACGTGCCGGCTGTCTTGGAGGACCATCTTGGAGGACCAACTCAGCTCCTGCCTGTCCTGGAGGACCTCGACCTGCCTTCATCACCTTCTGCCTGTCTTGGAGGACCGAGTGATCTCCCGCCTGTCCTGGAGGACCATCTTGGAGGACCACGTCACCTCCTGCCCCTCCTGGAGGACCCCAGTCCCACCTCGGAGGACTGACCCCGCCCCCCCTCCCCAAATTCCGCCCCCGCCCCCACCCCCGCCGTGGGTCACAAGACAGACACAGCTCGTCCCCCCGGGGCCGTTTTATTACACCCCCCCCTCCCCAAGAAAAAAAAATCCCCCGCAAAACTCTCCCCCCCCCCGCCCCCACAGCGCAGGGGGAGGGGGGTGCCCCGCCCCACACACACAGACCCCGCCCCTCCCGCCCCGCCCCGGCGACGTCCGGCCCTGCCCGGCCCCTCCGGCTCCGCCACCTGTAACGATAAACACACTCAAATCTTTTTTTTTGGGGGGGTGGGGGGGGGGGGGTGGGAGAGGGGAGAGAGAGAGAGAAAAGGGGGGAGGGGAGGAAGAGAAAGGGGGGGGAGGGGGGTAAAAAAACAATAGGGGCACGCGGGGGAGGGGGCGTGCCCCCCCCGCCCCCCTTCCCCGCCCCCCCGGCGTCCGGCTGCGGCGGTTTCGGGGGGAGCCCCCCGCTAATAGGGGGAGTACCATGAGGTGGCTCTGGCCCGGCCCCTGCGGAAAAGAGGGGGGGGGGGGGGCGGTTAATTGGGGAGGGGGAGGGGGGACACACCCATTTTGGGGGACCCCAGTTGGGGTCGGCGCGGAGGACCCAACCGTCTGCTGGAGGATCCCAAAAATTCCCAACCCCCTCCCGGAGGAGCCCAACCCCACCCCCCCCCCCCCAACCCAACCTTGGAGGACCCCCCCCAAGGCCCTTCAGCCCCCCTCGGAGCCCCGCCCCGGCGGCCCCGCCCACCTGTAGGCCCGCCCGCGAGGCCGGCTGTAGCCGCTGTAGAAGCGGGCGCGGGTGGCGCTGTAACCGCCGCCGCGGCCCCGGTAACGGGTCCGAGGAAAACCCCGGTCCGTCGTGCTGATACCGGGTCGGTTGGTTCGTTTGGGAATCACCTTAACGAAGCGAAAAACAGGGAGAAATGAGACGGAGAAAGGGAAGGGGCGTGGCCGCGGCGTACCCCACCCCCCCCCAGCGACTCCCGCCTCGCGGCTTCACCTTAATTTGCCGCCCGCGGAAGAGGGACTCGTCAAGCGCCATCGACGTCCGCACCGATTCCTTGTCGGAAAACTCGATGTAGGCGAACCTGGGGCGGGGGGGAAAACGGGAAGGGGCGTGTCGTGGGCGTGTCACCGTCCCCGCCCTCCCCGTTCCGCGGGCGTCGCCCCACTCACCCCTTGGGGTGGCCGCTGTATTTGTCGCAGAGGATGGTGACGCGGTTGACGGAGCCGCAGCCGTGGAAGTGGGCCTCCAGCTCCTCTGCCGTGGCTCCGTAATCCACCTGGGGGGGTGTGTGTGTGGGGGGGGGGGACAAAATAGAGTTTGGGCGGGGCCGTGGGGGCGGAGCCTGCGCACCTAGGGGCGTGTCCGTCCGTCGTCCCCCCCCCCAACTCACATTGCCCACGTAGATGGAGCGGGCGTCCGCTTCCATTTTTTCTTCCAGAGACATGATGACCGGGCCGGCTGCGCAAAAGGGAAGGAAAAAAACGGAGACGGGGGGGTCGGGGGGGGAACACCCCGATATTTGGGGGTGCCGCCCCCGCCCCCCTGCCCCGCGGGGGGGGTCTCACCGTTGCCCGGTGGGGGGCTCATGTTCATTTGCTTCTCCACTTCGTTCTGCAGCTCTTTTAGTTTTTCCGCCTCTTCCTCCATTTCCCGCACCCGGGCCTTGATGGCCTCCAGCTCCTGGGGGCGGGGGGGGGGGGGGGGGGGGGGGGGCAAAGGTCAGGGGTCAAAGGGTGCGGGGGGACCCCAATCCCAGAGACTTTGTGTGTCCCCCACGTGACCCCCAGCTCCCCCATTCTCTCCCCACCCCAAAAGATCCCCCACCGCACCACGTGACCCTGGACCCCCCCACCCCCTTTCCCGCCAAACCCCTCACCCCACGTGACCCCAGCCCCCTAAATCAAGTCCCACGTGACCCCAGCCCCCCCCATCACCCCCAGCCCAAACCTCACATGACCTTAGACCCCCCCCAAGACCCCACCCCCCCAGTCCCACATGACCAAAGGTCCCTCCATGTGACCCCAGACCCCCAAATCCAAGCCCCGTGCGACCTCAGCACCCCCATCACCCCCAAAACCAAGCCCCATGTGACCCTAGACCCCCCCCCCAGACCCCAAGACCCAAACCCCACCTGACCAAGGACCCCTTCATGTGATCCGAGACCCCCCCCATCACCCCCAGACCCCCAAACCCAAGACCCACATAACCCTTGACCTCCCCCCACATGACCCCAGACCCCCAAATCCAAGCCCCACGTGACCAAGGATCCCGCCATGTGACCCCAGGACCCCCCCATCACCCCCAGACCCCCAAATCCAAGCCCCACATGACCCCAGGACCCCCTCCATGTGACCCCAGGACCCCCCCATCACCCCCACACCCCCAAACCCAAGCCTCACGTGACCCTCGACCTCCCTACACATGACCCCAGACCCCCAAATCCAAGTCCCACGTGACCAAGGGTCCCCCCCACATGACCCGACCCCCAAACCCAAACTCCATATAACCCTAAGCCCCCCAAATCCAAGCCCCATGTGACCAAGGACCCCTTCATGTGACCCCAGGACCCCCCCCCATCACCCCCGGACCCCCAAACCCAAGCCCCACATGACTCCAGACCCCCAAATCGAAGGCCCGTGTGACCAAGGACCCCTCCATGTGACCCCAGACCCCCCCATCACCCCCAGACCCCCAAACCCAAGCCCCACATAACCCTTGACCTCCCCCCACATGACCCCAGACCCCCAAAACCAAACTCCACATGACCAAGGACCCCCTCACGTGACCCAGACCCCCACATCCAAGCCATCCATGACCAAGGATCCCCCCATGTGAGCCCAGGACACCCCCCCATCACCCCCAGACCCCCAAAACCCAAACCCCACATGACCAAGGACCCCTCCATGTGACCCCAGGACCCCCCCATCACCCCCAGACCCCCAAACCCCACATGACCAAGGACCCCTCCATGTGACCCCAGGACCCCCCCCATCACCCCCAGACCCCCAAATCCAAGCCCCACATGACCCCAGGACCCCCTCCATGTGACCCCAGACCCCCCCATCACCCCCACAACCCCAAACCCAAGCCCCACGTGACCCCCAGACCCCCCCCAAACCCACCCCCTACGCGCCCCCAGACCCCCCCTCGCCTCAGCCCTTCCCCCACGTGACCAAGGGCCCCCACCACGTGACCGCGGCCTTCCTTCCCTTCCCCCTCTTTCCCGCCAAGACCCCCCCCCATGTTTTGTCCCCCCCTCCCCTTTCTCCTCACCGGGTCCTCGATGGCGGAATCCCCCGGGTCTCCGTCCCCCAACCCCGCCTCTTCCTCCAACTCCTCGGAGGCTTCGTGCGGTTGATGCGGTGCGGTAGCGGCGGCGGCGGCGGCACCACCGGCGGATCCCCCGGCTCCCGTTGCCCCCTGACTTCCTCCTCCTCCTCCTCCTCCCCCCCCCAGCGCTGCCGCTGTTGCTGCTGCCCCCCCCCCCTCCTCCTCCTCCTCCTCCTCCTCCTCCCCGGCCTCCCCCGCCCCTCCCGCGGCTCCCCGCCTCTCCTAACCCCGCCGCCGCCGTCTCCTCTTGCCCGGCTGCCGTCCCTAACCCGTTCCCGTAAGGTTGCCCCGTTTCCCCGACCCCGCCGGTTCCGAGACCGGCTCCGGTTCCGCTTCCTCCGGCCGCCGCCGCCGCCTCAGCCCCGCGCTGCCCCGCACCGCCGCCCCGCAGCGCCGCCATGGCCGCCCGCCCTCGGCCTTGAGGAGGCGCTCCTCCTGCGCAGGCGCCGAGGAGGGGCGGGGAAAACGTGAGGCGGCGGCCAATGGCGGCGCCGGGAGGGGCGGAGGACGGAGGCGGCGGCCAATGGGAGGGCGGAGGGGGCGGGGGGAAGGGAGGCGGCGGCCAATGGGACGGCAGGGCGGGGCGGCGGGCAGCGCTCCTCAAGGCGACGGCGGCGGCTCTTAAAGGCGACGGTGGCGTTTCACTCCTCCCCCCCCCCCCCCCCATTCAGCAAAAATAAAACCCCGTTTTTCCCCTTTTTTCCCCCATTTTCGAGCACGTTTTACCTCACGGATTCCCCAGTTTCCCCGTTTTTAACCCATTTCAGGGCTCGAAAGGCCTCGGGCTCCCCCCCCCCCCGCTTTCACAAGGGGAACCCCCCCCCCCCCAGACGCCTTTCAGTAACGACACCGGAGCGCTCCTGGCCCTTTAATTACGTTAATTACGGCGTTAATTGGGCTAATTAACCCCCTTGCCCGCGCGCGGTGGGGGTCCCATTTGCTAATTAAAGCGGGGGGGTGGGCTTGGGGGGGGGGGGGGTCTTAGCGTGGGGGGGGGTAATTAGAGCGTGAGGGGGTTAATTAGAGCGTAAGGGGGGTAATTAGACTCTGGGGGGGTAATTAGGCGGTAAGGGGGGTAATTAATGAGGGGGGGTTAATGAGAGACGCCCCCCCCCCCCTAAATAAAAAGGTTGAAGTCCGTTTCTCTTTGGGCTAGCAAGGATCCTGCTGGGTTAATTAATAAACCGTTAATAAAAGCGGGAGGGTGTGCGGGGCGGGAGGTTAATTAGTGAGTTATTAATTAGTTCGGGGCGGTGATTAATAAGGTATTAATTAATTAAGGGGGCGGGGGGGGGAAGGCGGCTGCGCGTGCGCCGGGGGGGGGGGGGGGGGGGGGGGGGGGAAAGGGCGGGAAAAGGCGTCGCGCGGCGGCTGAGGAGAAATGGCGGGAAGGGGGTGAGTGAGGGGAAAAAGGGGGATTATGAGGGGAAAACGGGGATTCTGAGGAGAAATAGGGGAATTATGAGGGAAAAAAGGGGGATTATGAGAATGAATAGGGGGAATTTGGGTGGGTGGGGGGTATGGTGGGCTGGAGGGGGAGTATGAGGGGGAATGGGGGGGCTGGAGAGGGGAGATGAGGGGATGTGGGGGGTCTTGAGGAGTGGTGGAGGGGGCCCGGGGCTTGGAGGGGGGAACGGGAGGGGATATGGGGGGGCTGGAGGGGTATTGGGGGGACTGGAGGGGGGTTTTGAGGAGAAATCGGGGGATTGTGGGATGTTGGAGAAGCTGGAGGGGGAATGTGAGGGGATATTGGGGGGCTGGAGGGGTATTGGGGGGACTGGAGGGGGAATGTGAGGGGATATGGGGGGATTTGAGGGTTATGGGGGAACTGGAGGGGGAATGTGAGGGGATATGGGGGGATTTGAGGGATATGGGGGGGCTGGAGGGGGAAC